>NC_135774.1:24574272-24641310 GCF_028453695.1 Augochlora pura | reverse complement strand
GGCGGGCGTGGTTCGATAATTGACACGAAGAAGAGCGGACTTCGATTTCCATTTAAACCGAAACTCGAGACACCGTTCTCGAAACTCCAGCAAATCAGCACAGAGCGAAAGGGCGAGAGAGAGAGAGGGGGGAATCGGATGTCTGTAAACGATCCCGATAATGAGAAACAAGAAACTCGAAAGACAGCAACGAGAATCGATTCAATCAATCGGGACAAAAATCCCTCTCCATGGAAGCAATTAAATAGACATTCTTTAAACGACTCATAAAGGAACGTCGCACGGAAGATCTGCGAGAATTTTCCCTGGTGTTTGATTTCATGTTGCTGTTTCAATTGTCCGACGATAGGTATCCTCCTCTCGTGACTAACAACAACACAGCTACACGACTCTCCTCGCTGAAGGCAGAAGACGAACGCGTCCGACTACGTGCAACGTAAACTCTCCCGCTACCCGACCATGTTAAATTCAGAATGCCGGAGGCCGAGGAGAGTGGAAATCGCACAGGCAATTGTCTGTTTTCTTATTTATACATTTACGAGGAGATACCATTTTTCAACTGCACGTCGCCAGAAGTGCAGCGCGCGCCCGCGCGTAACAACGCGAGACAAAATGATACAGCGGAAAACATGCTGAAAAGACAGAGAGGACGGGCCAATTGAAAGATCGCGCCGGGAACAATGACGGAGATCAACATCCGGCGAGGAAAGAAATCTCGAGCGAGAAACTTGTGCGTGGAGAAGCGTGCTGCACAAGATGCGGAGTCTTCTTACTTTCTTTTATTTTTCAATGGTCTGAGAGCCATTGTTTTAATTTTAATTTTAATTCATTCGCAAAAGGGGAAACCCCCTCTAGTTCGCGTAGATTATCGAACGAGCGCGGGATTCTTTTTATCATTTATTTTGCTTTTCATTTACCTTTTTTGTTCCTCTTTTTCTTTCTATTTATTTATTTTGACCTTTGACTTTGTCTATTATCTTGTCTAGTAAAAGCAAAAACACGTCTGTCACGGTGACTCGTACTAAGTAAATAAGAGTAATAGATTCTACCTAACTGTATTAGAAGTTATTTATGACTCGACCTAATATATCATAGACATTATCGATAGTCCTAGGAATTTGAAAATTATCCGCAAAAGGTAGTGACTATAGGTCGTTTATTTATACAGGCGCGTATAAATATATCTAACAGTGTCAAATTCCCATGCTGTCTCGCGTGGAACAAGCGCGAAGGAGAAAACGTTGAGAAGTTAACAGATCTTCGATGCGTTTCCCAAACGATCCACCGAAACGCAAGTTCGCTTTCCCCGGAGATTAACGGGACGATCGGAGGCAAGTTTCGATTTCTACGGACGCTCCGGGGGCTCGATTATTCGAGCTAAACACGATCATAAATTTCTACGCTCATGAATAGCCGGAATATATCCACTTCTCTCTCTCCCGCTCCCTCTCTCTCTCTCTCTCTCTCCCTCTCTCTCTTCATCTGTCTCTCCTCTGTCTGCTCTCTGCCGCGCGCACGCGAATAGCGGAAGTGGGTTTCGGTGATGGGAAGAAAGCGAACCGGAGAAAATTGGAAATTGTTCGTCGATTTCTATCCGCGACGATTCACGAACTTCTTTTATATCGAAACGAGGTTCCGATACCAGCGAATCCCTCTGTCGTTCCATAACATTTTTGTTTTCCAACGACCCGAGACGAGAAATCAATTGAAACTTCCCATTCACAAATTTAAAATACTTTTCCTTAATTATGCGTTAACCTACTGTCATACCTACGGCGCTATTATGTCGCGGTTTGGGTTGACGACCCTCGAACAACGCCAACATCAAACAGGGTCATCAATGACATTACCTCCTCTTCTAATACTCTGCACCTTCTTAAATCCCATGCTCCTGTATGCCACGCGAGAAGTCATAGTTTCTTCCAACCTGAATCACACCGCACTCTTTACACATCAATTTAATTTGTTTAAACCGATTGTTTCTTGCTTCTAACCATTTCTGCGGCGCTCTTCACTTTTCCAATAATTCCTCCGCATCGTTTAAACGCCCCACTCTTACTACAGCACGTATACTATCATAGCGTATCGTACGTCATATTACATATATTACGATAGAACCTCGAATATCCGGGTTAAACAAAGTGACACGAATGTGCAGATAATGGAACAGTTACTTACTTACGGCGTCAGATTTCATCTTTACTAATTTGCACGGCACATCGTTTCGCACATGGATTGCCTTAAATTAAGCTGATGCGTGTAAAGACTATTTACATAATAGGTAATTCTAATATTATAGGACTAGATAATCGAGATTCTACTGCACTTCTTTCTTCCGTTTATTTCTTTGTATATCTTATTCTTTATCGTACCCTATGTAAGAAAGAATGTTTAATATTGACATCAATAAACTATTATTATTATTATTATTATTATTATTATTATTACTATTATTGTTAATGCTTTAAGATAAAGCAATATTCTGACGCGATTGTTTACGCTGCGCATCGCGTCGTTACGTTATTGGTCTCGCAAACGGATGGTACCCGGTGTCCGACAGGTGTCACAGTCTCGAATCTCATTAGCGTATGATAATGAGAGGAGAAAGCGAAATTCTAGAAACGATGCCGCCCGACTATTCATAGATACTTCCCCTCCCGGCACCCTTCGCCACGATATTTTTACGTGTCTTCGAGGCGGGATAGGACACGGCGCACGGCTTGACAGACAACGCGTTCAACCGGAAGTAAAGAGCCTGTAAACCCAACGTCATCTTGGTCCGTCTGTAGTATCGATTTTCCGTGAATACGAATCTCGAGAGTATTCCTGGGTGTATCTGCAGCTTGTGCCGTGAAATATCGGGAAAATAACAGGAGAAAATAGAAGTGCCCGCGTGTAACGAGAAAGCATTCCGTCACGCTGTACCCTGTCCTCGCAGTCAGGAACCTCTCTGTCACGGTTTCTCGACTCGTTTAGCCGGGGGAAAACGTCGACCAGATCTATCTCGTGATCAAAAATATCAAATTGCAAAGTTCTCGAAAAATAATACATACTTCCGAACTGTCGAACAGATGTACACAGATCACGACCAGCACGCGTCCCATTTATTCGCACGAGATGGCGCACAAACAGAGAGCGTTTTGCATTGATAATCGACGCGATCCATTGATGGCCGGTTTTTTTCTCTGTTCGCAGAATAATGTGACAGAAGGGGAAGAAGAAGATCTGCCTGAAGACGCTTCCTCGCTGTTGTCGGTGCTTCTAGTTGGTTCGCTAAACCTCCCATTTGATCGATCGCGACTCGCCCCTCGAAGTACAACCCCCCTGTGCGACTCCCGAGAATGATCTCTCGCGATCGCGAAAACCATGGCCCGACCTCGCGGTCCGTTTCATCTCTCTGCACTCATTCGAACTCGTCGCCTCTCCACGCGCAACCGGTTGCTTCTCCATCCCCTTCCAAACGACCAAGCTAATTTTCTGCCGGCTAAAGCTTCTCACCCTATTCAATGATACCGGCGAGCAGGAGTTTACGCGATCTCGGCCCATCTTGTTCCGCGCGCGCGATACCTTTCTCCCTTGGCCGACGCGAAAATTGAATTTCCGTTTTCGTTGGGACACCTTCGAGGGGCGAACGAGCCATTCAAGCGTGAATCCTGTCGATTCTATCCGAGCCGGTTCCCCGCGCGTCTTTCAGGTTTCCTCTTCCTGGTATTGATATTTTTATCCGTCGCGGGCAACATCCTCGTCTGCGTGGCCATTTACACGGACCGTGGGCTACGGAGGATAGGGAATCTGTTCCTCGCGTCCCTCGCGATAGCCGATCTGTTCGTCGGCTGTCTGGTGATGACGTTCGCCGGGGTCAACGACCTCCTCGGATATTGGATGTTCGGCCCGCGGTTCTGCGACACTTGGATCGCATTCGATGTTATGTGCAGCACTGCCTCCATTTTGAATCTATGCGCGATATCCCTCGACCGTTACATCCATATCAAGGACCCCCTCAGGTGAGTGAGCCTTTCTACGCTGCCGGCCGAAATTGAAAGTCAAAGAAACTTTTACTCGAAACCGACAACCCGTTCCTTGACACGTTCGCTCGTCAGCGTGAACTCGCGGCACGCGTGGCGTAACGATCGAAAACATTTGAAGCAACGAAGACAAACTTGCGATATTCTACAGCATAAGTTGAAAGTACCTATTATGGAACACCGATCAATTATTTCTTGGAATGGTAGCACAAACGATAACATAAAAAAATGAATCTGAGCACACGAAAATGGATGTAAAATTTCTACCCATATTTTCGAACAGTGATGTATGAACTTGAGCTGTGTACCTCAATTTTTTCGTCGCGTTTAATGGAATAGTTGGCATCCATGTTTCATCTTTAATGGTTCCTATTTTGGAACAGGCATTTCAAATAATATAGCTATACTCTCGTATTTTACTATTATTCTCATATTATTTTTTATCCATATAGAATATATATCTCAAAGCTCTTTTCCTTATCGAGAAACATCGGTCTATCGAACGGTATTATAGCTATTCGACAATAACACTTTTCAGTCGTAATAAAATCGATGAAAATTTTACGTCGGCTGAAAAGCGTTTTATAATAGGTAATTCCATCTTATAATCGATGCCCGTCGATCCGAATTTTTGCATTGTAAAACGATGGGGTTTGTGTTGAATAGATACGGTCGTTGGGTGACGAGGAGAGTGGCGGTCGCCGGGATCGTGATCGTGTGGCTGCTCGCAGCACTCATATCCTTTGTACCGATTAGCCTAGGCCTTCACCGGGCAGGAGAAGAAGAAGCCATAGTTTACGATGACGGCCCTGAGGTACGCATCGCAATTCCTGACCTTTTGCGCATTGGGAAATTAACCCTTTCCGCTCGAAGCCATTTCAACTGCGAATCTAAAATAATTTTTCTGACTTCCGGTGTTTCCATTTTATATAACAATATTTATTTTATGCATATGAAATTGAGTCTTGCGACTCGTACAACAGTTACACCTTTAACGATTTTTAAATCTAAGCGATACGTATTGAAAATACTTCTGGTACGTGCTACAACAATTTTAATGGCGCCGCAGAGTCGCTATTCGAGTGCGAAGGGTTAATTACAAGAGTATAGAAAGAAAGAATGAAACGAAAGAAACGATTGGGGCGGAAGAGCGAGATCGACGACGAGAACGCAACATCGCGCCCACACTCCTCCATCGCTTTTGTCTTTTAGGAAAACCCTACGTGCGCCTTAGACCTTACACCCACATACGCGGTCGTCTCCTCTTCCATATCTTTTTACGTGCCCTGCATCGTAATGCTGGGAATTTATTGCAGGTGAGCCCTACCAAATCATGTCGCTATGTCAGGAACGCGGGGCTACGGTTTTCCCTTCGGTGGAAACCGAATCCAACGAGGGAAGGCCGTGAGCTTTCGCGAAGGAAGCGACGCGCGACCGGACCGGACGGGAAAAATAAGACCGTCGACGGTTGGCGCGCGATCGGATTGGCGAGGAAATTAATCGACGGTATTGTTCGCAGGCTCTATTGTTACGCGCAGAAACACGTGAAAAGCATCCGGGCGGTGACGAAGCTGCCGGACACATCAATGGCCAAGAGCTTTCGCGGGAAGAGCGCTCGGAACAAGCCGCCGAAACCGCCAACCAAAACGAAGCCGACGAGCCCTTACCACGTGTCCGATCACAAGGCCGCCATCACCGTAGGCGTAATTATGGGTGTTTTCTTAATTTGCTGGGTACCCTTTTTCTGCGTCAACATCGTCGCCGCGTATTGCAAGACCTGCATATCAGTTCGAGCGTTTCAAGTACGACAAACGCTCCTATCCACGCGAACCATTCCGCAGGCTCGTTCCAGAGTAATCGTTTCAAGATCAGTCGAATTTATAATAAGACGTGTTTAATTTTCTTTATTAAGAAGGTAAACAAGATAAAAGAATATTCATTGTGTTCAACGAATAAAATACATTGAATATTTTATTCGAAAGTTAAAGAAACGAAAAGAATAAAAAGATTTGATAAGTCTTATCAAATATAAAATTAATAAAAAAGAAAAATAGATACACTACCCTGGTTGGAATTAATAGTTGAAATTAATTAAAACGACGACTGGAACGACCCGTGCAAACAAATGGATCAATCGAAGGAAATGTAAAGAAATGAATATGAATTTGTGTCAGGTACTCACTTGGCTCGGCTACAGCAACTCGGCCTTCAACCCGATCATCTACAGCATATTTAACACAGAGTTCCGGGAAGCGTTCAAGAGGATCCTGACTAAAGGTGCACGCGCCCGGGGGAACCAACCGTCGACCAGCGAGTGCGGCGAGTTTCGATCGGTGGTGGTGCAGAAACGGAACGGATCCATGATCGAGTGTAACATTAGTCCGAGATCGAGCGCGGACAGCTGTCAGGTCGGGATCATGGCGCAAAAGCACCGCGATACTATCGTCAGCGCGATATAAGCTAGAGAATTATCGAGGCCCCTTGAGGCCACCTCTTCCGAATTGATAACATAGATCTTCCTATCGGACGCTGGTCGCGCTTCTTCGACGACGACAGGGCGCGCGCGTGTACACACATCCGCGCTTTGTAAACGCATTCGCATACACGCACACACAGGACACACACGCGTACACATTCGGTTCACTGTTTCTCTCTTGCTCCTCCGCGGAAACACGCGGTCAAACTGTTCATCGCCGGCTCTTTTGTCCCTTCTATAGGTGAATCGTATTTCTTGAAATCGCGACTATGACACGCGACATTCCGATCATAGAGACTCGCACACACACACACAGTCATCGACAGAAACATTCACCAGCAAACGAAATCAAATTAAAACAGTCGTTGCACTCCGAATCGATCGGCTTTTGCCGGACCACGCCGTCGAAGACATTGCGTGAAACGAAACGGTTCTATCGGTTGCTTTGCAAGCATTGGCAAATAATACCATTTCGCAGACAAACCTGTACGACGTTCGCGGCAAAGAGAAATCGATTCGACGTGAAACGACACAGAAGAAATTAAAACGACCGGCAAATGGTTATCGCGCGTAAATTCGCGCGTTTTTTTGGCATCGTGCGAATTCGCGGAAATTCGTGACATTAACGCGTGAACGCGATTTGTTCGTGCTTGACCTGTTAACTGGATGGTTTCTCCGCCATGAACATCTCCCTATCCCCATCCGCATGTACACCGGCACCATGTGAAAAGATCAAAGGATCATCGATAACGTACCCGTTCGCCGCGACACCCGTATCTCACACACAGGATATCAGATTCACGATGCAACAAACATATTCCGGTATAATTAGATCGAATTAGATTACATCTTCCTTAAGAAGAGTACGCGAAAGGTTCTTCGAAAAACGCCATAGTAATAACGAGTGAACTCGTCTTCCTGTTAACAGGTCAAATCTAAGAGACAACGGACACGCCAACAAACGAACAACGTTTGTCGTTTTAATCGATCGAACGAGACATTCGAAGATTTGCTATGATTCGTCGAAACGCGGGGAACGTTGTTGAACTTTTTGTCCGAGTTCTCGCTGCTAAAAGCTTAAAAACAAGCTTTTCCTGGCTCGGAAAATGCCGTCGGGGGAAGAAGAGAAAATGATCTAGGTAAACGATATTGCTCACTATGCGTAGAATTAGGCGGTGACCACTTGGCTCCCGATGGAGTTACAGAGCAGTTTGCGCCCGCGGGTCAATTTGCGCCCATACCTCTGCTCCGATGCAATAATAACGCGTATCGATCATTTGGAAATTGGAGCGTTTATGTTGGTAGGTTCCTCTCTCTCTTATTGTTTCAATTCATCGAGAAAAGTTCGACGCGACCGATCTCTTCGTTTCGACGGTACCGGCGCCGCTGTTCATGGCTCAGAATTGCGAGGACGACCAACACACGGCGTAAAGAATTTGCGATTTTTTTACTGGCTATTTTTTAAGCGGAAACGGTGAACGGTGAACGGCGAACGGAAGCGGAACCCGACAACCATGGACAGTGGTATATTATCGGGGGTTAGAGAAAAGCAGAGAGAAGAACAAGAAATGAAGGAAAGAACAAGAGAACAATGAAAGACAATCACCAAAAGGTAGTTCAAAACATATCCACGAGACATAATCCACCCACAATATAAGGAAACAAAACTAAATGGATAAGCGCGGAGACTTGGAGAGGACACCGAAGTTCCGACAAAAATGAAAACACGGGGGCTCTGTTTTGGTAGAATGGAGAATTCGAGCGATTAGTATCTTTAGAGCGTACGTTCTCGTAAAGCAATTGTAATTAAACAGAAATCATGTTGATATAGAGCGTGTATCTACGACCATAAACTAAACAAAGCTGGATGTTACGCGAAGCACTAAAAAACATAGGGACGTCTGTCGAAAAAATCGTAGCTTATTAGTGTTAGGATCGCGGTGGAATCCGCACAGATTCATTTTCCATCTTGTAAATAGTCATTTATTTATTTTTCTATATTTGACGGGAGCGACACCAAGACGAGGAGAGAGACGGATCCGTCTCGCGTGTAATTTTACGCGTTCCAAAGCGATTGCTTCGTTTAGGACCCGTTGAATCTGAACTCGAATCTGCGTCTCGCATATCCGAACGAACAAGGAAACGCTCGCGAAAACGTGGCGAGTTTCTCCCACGCATCTATATCAGCGACAAGAAGTGCACTGTATTCCGACTAGAGAGAACGAGAGAATTAGCGAGAATGGAAGAGAGAGAGAGCGAGAGAGAAAGGGGGAGGGAGAGAGAGAGAGAGAAAGAGAGAGGGTGAGAGAGAGGAAGTGTTCCTGTATTAAAGAACAAACGAACAAAGATACACAGAATGCGGCATTTTAATCGTAACACCCACGTATCTCTGCGATTTTTCATATTGTCTTTAAACGTAAATATATCAAGATTAAAGTTGTTATTTAAGTTCCATAAAGCTATCGACAATTTTCAAAATCAGTTTCTGGAAAAAATGACGGAGATACGTAAATGTTCACGTCTGAATGTCGCACCCTGTACAAACATGTATCTATAATAGTATATTCTATCTGTAGCAAATTAAAAAGATCAGAAAATTGAATATAGTCTCCCTTGTCGGAGTGACACGTGCACGATGTTGATGTACACTGATGATACATTTGAATGACCGTTCTCTGTAAATATATTAGCGTAAGGACTTCCACGCGAGTGTTATATTTGAAACGTTTTCTTACTGCTACCTTCACCGTCCTTAATTCTTGGCTATTTTCTGGAACAATAATATTTTCTGTGGCACAGTTCGTTGCCTTCCGTCGAAACAGTTGGTCAGGTGAAGCGGTGTGATATCTCGCCATAAGCGTCTAGTGATCGGCACCTCGAGCGAGTCCAACAGATTCGAGGTCGATCTCGGTATGATCGGGTACAGTACCAATGCAGCAACGCGCACGCTCTCTAAAGCGAGAGACAGCACGGCCTCCAGCTCCTTGGCAGAATCCCCTGACTGGATTAATACCCACGGCTCATGGTGGCTGAACATATGATTGGCAACGTGCAACAAACCCATCGCAGCGTCCGCCACGTGGTGCAAATTGTGTTCCTCGTAATACTGCTTAGCGGTCTCGCCTATACCCTCCAAAAGCTTGATGTTCTCGCGGGCCACTTCGGTTCTCAAGATGTCCACATAGCTCGACGGGTTGGGTATCACTCTATTAGGGTTGATACCCTTGCCCAAACATCGGTTCAACAAATTCCCAAAACTGTTGGCGAGTTCCGCGTTCAGCATGTTTTGAATCTTCTGTGCGTTGTAGTCTGTAGAAATGAGGATCGAGTAGAGAGTTGAACGGTGGCGTCTTTAAGTCAATACGTCTTGAATAGTATGTATATTTGTATATAATGCGCTATATCATACGTGTTCTCTGGCTTACTTGCATCCGAATGCGGCACTGCCTGTCGCAAGAGGAAGTACCTCAGACCTTCCGCCGTAAACTCTGACATCGCATCGAATGGCGAAATCACGTTCCCCTTGGACTTTGACATTTTCTGATCGTCGACGGTCCAGTGCCCGTGACACAGGAGTCTCTTCGGCGGCTCAAGACCCACCGCCATCAGAAACGCTGGCCAGTACACGCCGTGGAACTTCAATATGTCTTTTCCTACAATCTACGTTCGTAGACATTCTATCAACCCATCCACTTTTTAAGTATCGAAACAGTATTCGCTCCAGGAATGTGAAAATCAACAAAATTGATACTATAATTATATACTCCTGACTTTTCCTCTATAACATGATGAAAATCGCATACTCGGAACGAACACTGTACCGTCTCGCACGGAATATTTACATGTGTTGGCGGCCAAAATTGTTTGAAAGAGCTGTCCGGGTATCCAATTGAAGTCAAATAATTCACCAAAGCGTCCAGCCACACGTACACCGTATGGGACTTATCTGAAGGCGTAGGAATGGCCCAAGGCACTCTGTCGATAGGTCTAGAAATACTTAAATCTTGTAGACCTTGTTCAATCCAACTAAGCAAAATCTTACGGTATATCGCCGGTTGTACTGTATTTTCTAAATACAGTTTTGTATATTAAAACGACGAGTCTCTTCAATAAAAACAGATTCAGTAATTCAATCAAGTTGTACTTAGATATACCATTTTCCAGCCAATATCGCAAATCGTCTTGGAAAGAACTCAGACGAAACTTATAGGTTTCTTCTTCCACCCACTCCACGGGACTTCCCGAGTTTGCAGTCAAGCGAATAGTATTTCCAGCTTTATCCGTCTTTTCTATCAACTCTTCGTCCGGGATAAATGCTTCATCAGATACGCTGTACCAGCCGGAATATTTATCCAAGTAAATGTGCCCGTTTTCGTCTAATCGATCCTGGAAGTTTTTATTCCTTTTTCCTAATGTGCATTTAAAACTGATAAATTTAGAACTAATTTTAAGTTACTTATTGGACAACCCAAAAATGTTGGACCGCTTCTACGTGTCGTTCCTCGGTTGTCCTAATAAACCGTGAATATTTAACATCGAACGTATCACACATTTTTTGGAATTGCTGGGAAATATCAGTACAATATATAGACGTCGACATGGCTGCAGCCTTTGCAGCTTTCTCGACTTTAGAACCGTGTTCGTCGGTGCCAGTACACAGAAATACAGAGTGTCCTAGCATAGAGTTAAATCTAGCTAAACTGTCTGCTAATGCTGCGGTATACAGATGCCCGACATGTGGCCCTAAAGATATAGGAAAAAAAATCTGATCAATATTGTTTAATGAGAAATATTTAGTTTTTCATTTTAAACATTTGGCGTACCAGCATTAACATAAAATATTGGTGTAGTGATATATACATTTTTAATTGCGTGATCAGAAAAATAATTTTTTCTGATATGAGTCCACAATGGTTGAGGTTTTGTTTTGAAAAAAGGAAGCCTCTTGAAATATTGACTACAACGAGACCTCGTTCGGTGTAATGGAACTGGAATTCAAATCAACCTATAATTAGAACTATTCTAAGACAAGTGAACAGACATAGTTTTAAATAAGTAACATCTTTCATTTTTTAGCGATTTATTTTGATCTATGTACAAATTTCATTTAGAGTCATCTATACCCAATGAAATATAGTTACAATTTTTATACACAAAAGTTTATTTAGCTTTTAGTTCTAATTGTATTCTCTCCAAATGTGCAATCAGATCCATATGCTTGAATTCATCAGGCTTGCTGTTGAATAGATCCAACAAACGCAATCTCTCAGGATTATCTGTGCTATAATACAATTGTAATTCATTTGCTAAGCATTGTGCTTCTTGTACACTAATGCAGTTTTTGTCAAACTCGCCTCTCATGAGCACAATCCCTTTATTTTCTTTGAGTTCTGTGTAATACACCATGGACAAACACTCTGGTGCATTTTCTTTATGTGCTTGATACCATAAAAGAGGTGTCATATGGATTTCGTTTCCATAAAACTGAATAACAATAAATTCATATCCATGTTGTCTGGGCAGTGGTAGTAAAAATGTAGGGTATTGTTTTCCATATTTGAACATTTTATCAAACTGCTCAGGCGTTAGTACACCAGATATACAATCCTTGTGTTTATGATAATCTTTCCATATGTCTATGATTTCTTCCTTAGATTTGTCCAAGACCATATCTACCTTCATTATGTTGTCCAATTTCATTTGCTGAGACTGATCATTTTTATCCAATTGCGGTTTTGCTTGACTTTGATAATATTTATATTCTTGCTCTTGTTTGGCTTCAATGTAATAACACATGATCAAGAAAAATGAAAATCACTGCTAACGCTTACAACTAACTCGAGATTAATTCCAATACATGCATTCCCTTGAAATTAATTGCTATTAATATCAAGGGAAACACACATAACCTCACAAACATGTAGTCTACACTTGTATACGGTGGTAACAACGAATTTTTAATATGAAACAAACAATTGTTGCAGCATGACGTCTACTTAGAAGAAAACAGTATTAATTTTGTAATAATAAAATGAAACAACCGAATCAACTTTTATTCAATATCTCATAAATAAGGGCAGTTGTTTAACTGCGGAATGCGCACGTAACATATAGGTTATATACCTGTCTTCTCTTGCAATTTCTTCTCTTCTTTCTCAATTCGCTGTAAAAATTCGTCGGGACTGGTCTTCTGAAATTTTGCTATCTTTTCCGCATATTTATCGAAATAAGGATTCTTTTGAAGATCTTCCAAGGCTTTTTCGAGTCTCCTAGAACTCGCCATTATAAACCGTTTATTACCACTACTTATGTTCGCACGAATATTTCTTCTAAACGTTGACAGTGACGATAACCATATTATGTTTCTTAAAGGAATTGCCATGGATCATTCACAATTAAACAAAGTACCGGCGAGTACAACAATTAATTGTTCACACAGTAATGGAACCTCCTACTCCTGCACATTTTTCTGACTTCAAAAGCTGGTGCGCACATCCCTACCATTTTATTGCGCATTCAATCCACAGTGTATCCTGTCTCAGCAGTGAATCGTCAACCAATCGAAAAAAAGGAAATTTCTATGTCGACCCTTGCTAATGGATCATGTTGCGGCCTGAAAGTGTGCAAAAGTAGAACCCATTCCTGTAAATCGTAAAAATAGTTAATGAACGTTGGCTTCTCACCATACACAACTTTAGTAGATGTCGCTGCGAAACTGCAAACTGTAGAAAATTGTAAACTGCCATCAGTGCCATACAGGAATTTTTCTTGTCTCTTCTAAACCGTGAGTAACTTAAACCACTTCTTACTTGAATTTACTTTTCTATTTCGACAACGAACGCTTGAAATAAAAGTTGTCTGACAGTGAACGACGATATTTTGTATTATATCGTCCATCATTTTCTCGTATGTAAGTGGCACAAGGCACAAGGTTCCGGTACAGCAGTACCGTAACTATAGAAAAGGACAAACGTCTCAAAACACGATGACATGTTTGACCTACATGTAGATCTGTTTTTAAATTATTTACGTACACGCAGAATGAAAATTATGCTCGCTCTCTTTCAATAGTCTCAATGTGTTTTACATGTACATTGAAATTTCGTTCTTTTGAGCATCGTCGTACTTATTTCACCTAACAAACGTGAACAATTGAAAAATATATTCGATTTAAATAATTTATAAATACCTAGTGCTATAGAGGGGAGGAAATGAAATTTTTCAAATATTTGAATTCACACTTCCAGTATTTACTAGTACAAACAGCATGTAATATGTACAGCCAACAAAATTCAAATTCTTACTTGTAGCTCGCGTTCTTTTATATCTTTAATTAAACTACTAAATAATCAGTCCGAGCCATCGATTTCTAAGATTATTATTCAAAAATAACAAATCGAATTTAAACGACGAACTTCAATACATTGTTTCTCCAATGTCGTGTTTGGCAAGTTCTTCGGCGTCACATGTTCAATCCCCGCCATTTTACTGCACAGTCAATCAGGCGCAGACCTTTGAGAAAGACAAAAGCGATAAACGAAAGTAAACTAGCTTTCATTAGAAATGGGATCAGTATTCATGAATTCGAGATTCATTCTATCCTATTCAAAAGCTATAGGTTTTCAATGATTACAGTACCAATGCACTCATTTTATGCAAAACTGTTTTAAATCTTAGGATATGTACACGTTTAGCATAAATGCATATAACACGTAAGAAATATTACTTCTTCATATTTATAAATTAATTGTTTAAGGTGCAATACAAATATAAATCGCACAATTACGAGGAATAGAAAATTTTTATCCGAAATACATATCCATATACACTTGTAGTAGCTTCAAATGTATCTTGGTCGGGATTGATTATATTTAAATTATACAGCGAACATTTCTCAAAAATACTACTTATCAGAATATTCTCTTCTTTGCCAAAGTACCTAAAACTATTTAATCAGAGTTTGAATTGTACATAATATAATTTGCAAGTTATAATTCATCTATGCTCGTTTCATTTCTTCTCACTTGCTCGGTGCCATTTGTCTTCGTGTCTGGCCATGGTGGCAGCACTGTGATGACGGCAAATGATGAACCAATCAGAACAAAGACAATTCGTTTTTTGCCCTGCTGAGAGTCATGCCGTGCTTGCTGAATTGCGAGACGTTACAGAGACAAGACCTGATAAACATTACCGTATGAAATGCAGCTTACTGGAGGCGCACGCGAACGAGAGTATCGATACGGCCCTGAGAAAAACCTAGCACCGCAAGCCCAAGCGAGTCACTTCAATTCGAATGTAATATCGCGATGATGTTAAACTCTTACCATAATCGGACGAAATTTAATTGATTATTAAAGCAGACAATTTGCGGATAGCACGACCGGTAGAATATTTTGGCGTATAGTTGGCAATTGTTGGATGAAGACTCTGATTTGAACGCGGTCCGCCGTGACGCATCGTTTCCGCAACGTCAGTCGCTCTCGTGTTTCTAGCGAAAGGGAAAATGTCGGCGTGTTAGTGGGGTTTTCTTGTGCCAGCCAGGGAGTGCTACTTTTTGGCTACGGGATTTCGTATGCATATTTTTTAACGGGAAGTAGATCCAGTCATCGGTACGGCTCCGAGAAGGCACCGTCCTCGTGTTTGCCAATAAATGGCGTGTATGTCCCAACGGGTACGCTCAGTACTTTAAATCAGGTTTGAGTCCGACGTGAGCCAAAGTCGCAGAGGTCCGCCGTTGGTTCCAGGGAGGACGGATATTAGGAAGTCAAAAGTAATATGTCCTTACAGTTGGCGATGTCAGTGGTAAAGAGTGATTTTATCGTGGGCAGCAAGTACAGGCTGGTGAGGAAGATCGGTTCGGGATCCTTTGGCGACATATACCTCGGTATCAACGTCTCTAATGGCGAGGTAAGGTGTACCGTTTCGTGTGAGACGAGCTGTTCCAACACATATCCTTTTCTTTTCGTTTTTTCCCTATCTTTCTTTCTTCCCTTTAAAACTGACTTTTTAACAAGCACCTTGTTCGTTTGCCTTCACGACACAAACGAGAGTCCTTTCCAAGCAATGATAATCAAATTTCCTCGAAATATGTTTTCCACAACATCGAACCTGCACAGATTATCCGTTGTCTTTCCGTTCAAAAGTGCATAACATTACGAAAACTTGGATTTCCGAAAAAATTGCATTCGCCTGGTTGTTTCGCTTGATTTGACGATTATATTAGCAGTTCCTTTGTTCAAACGCATTTTATTGAGCTCTATACGATAATGTTAACCTCCCCGTATAAAAAAGATGCATTGTGTTAAAGATTATGCGCGCGAGATAGCAGTGGTTCGTGAATCGTGTTCGTAGTATTTTGATCGAAATGTTTATAATGATCTTATATTATAGCGATCGAGATCCATGTCTATACAGTTACAATTTTTCTATTGTAAGCAACGGTTATATATAGACATTGTTTGCATAAAAAATTCATACAATGAGATTGTACTACCTTATATGCGTGGTTTCATAAGTTTCTGATTAGGACTTAACTGTGCAGAACATTGTTCATATTCTTTGAAGTGAAATAATAATTCATTTATACATTATTGCTTCATTGTTTTGCCTCTATGTACATACAGTCGGTTATAAAAATATTCGGACACTTTTTAAGATGGAATAGATTTTAAACCAGTGGATTAAATTGGTTTGGAAAGTCTATTTTACTAAAGAATGACCAACGTTTTTGTGAAAATTACAATTGATTGGAATGACAAAAAGATAAAAAAGAACTTATTTTTCAACTTTTTTATTTGGATGAATAATTAAACCTTAAAGATTGCATTTTGCAGATTTCTTTATAGATTTTTACATATCTCGATGTTTCTAGCTCATAACAATGAATTTTTGGTAATACTTAATTATTCACTTAAACAGGGAAATTAAAAAATGAAAGTTACTTTTATTTTTTCGCCTTCTCAATTAATTTTAATTTTTCCAAAATTACGTTGGTCATTTTTTATTAATCTAAACACTCCTAGGCATTCAGTTTATAGTTTTCAAGTTTGTTATGTATTAAAAAGGCGTTGAATATTTTTGTGATTCACTGTATATACGTATACACATGTAAATAAAAATAAAGAAATAAATATATGTGTGTATGAATGAGTGCATGCATGTACGTATGCGTGTGTTATCTTTGAATGATTAAAATAGAAATAAATTGGTTAGAAAAATATATAATTAGATTTAGTAGTCTACAAAAAAAATTTGAAAATCCTAACATTATACTTTCCTTATATTATTTATATTGGACAATGCCTATGTATAGGTAAGTTATGTGTACATAACTTTAAATAAAATATTTAATATATTTTTTAATATTAATTAATGTGCAATACAAGAATATACCATATTAATGCAAATAAAGTAACTTAAATTCTTTAAATATATGGGAATATTGTTTCAATTAATTCTTTCTTTAACATATTAAGTTATATGTGTTATATGTTGTCTTAGGAAGTTGCTGTTAAATTGGAGAACATGCGTGCGCGGCATCCGCAACTCTTATATGAATCAAAATTATACAAAATCTTACATGGAGGTGTAGGAATACCTCACATACGTTGGTAGGCTTTCATTGCATATAGTTCTTTGATTTTTTTCCTGCATTTATCCCATTTATCAATTTTATAAAAATCTTTTTTTTCCTTGTACATAGGTATGGACAGGAACGTGAATACAATGTACTTGTTATGGATCTACTGGGTCCATCCCTAGAAGACCTTTTCACATTCTGTTCAAGGAGGTTCACAATTAAAACAGTTCTAATGTTGGCAGACCAAATGATTGGTAGGATCGAATATGTTCACTGCAAACATTTTATTCACAGAGATATCAAGCCAGATAATTTCTTAATGGGTATTGGACGTCACTGCAATAAGGTATCTAATATGGTATTTAAGATGCCCTGGTAGTCACTGTTTCAACCAGATATGTAAATAATTTTTGAGAACTAATACGAAGGAATTACAATGTTTCAGCTGTTTCTTATTGATTTTGGATTAGCTAAAAAGTATAGAGATAGTCGCACAAGAATGCATATAATATATCGGGAGGATAAAAATTTAACAGGCACGGCAAGGTATGCCTCAATCAATGCACATATTGGAATAGAACAAAGCCGTCGCGACGATATGGAATCCCTTGGCTATGTGCTTATGTATTTCAATCGTGGATCCTTGCCCTGGCAAGGACTTAAAGCTGCTACTAAAAAGCAGAAGTACGAAAAAATCAGTGAAAAAAAGATGTCCACGCCTGTGGAAGTTTTATGTAAGGTATGTTTTTGTTTCACATTCCTAGTTCCCTACTTATTCGTTTCGGAACAAGATTGAGTATATAAAAATGAATTACTATTTTCAAATACTTTATTTTTAGGGATTCCCTGCTGAATTTGCAATGTATTTAAATTATACTCGAGGTTTACGCTTCGAAGAAAGTCCAGATTACATGTACCTGCGCCAACTTTTCCGTATACTTTTCCGTACATTAAATCATCAATATGACTACACGTTTGACTGGACGATGTTAAAACAAAAATCAACACTTTCTGCGGCTCTCCAGAGCGGAGCCGGCACGGGAGGATCTGGGGCAGCCCCTCAAGTTGCTCAAGGGCAAGGGCAAGCAACTGCTAAAGTCAACGAGCAAGCGGGTATTTTTTCTTAAAATGGAGAAAATTTGGATCATTATTAGTAAGTGTATTTTCTTTTATGCCCGCAATTTGCATGTGCCATAAATGCATAGAGATCAGCAGTCTAGGTCTCACCGCACTTTATTTCATTCGAAAAAAAAAATGTACATAAACATTATGTAATGGTTTCTTAAGGGAATTTATTTAATATACAATTTCTATTTTGTTGCAGGAGCACGTTAAGACTATATTCGTATGTCGTTGCATCAATCCTATTTTCAGTCGATAGTGTCCAAGATCAGGTACACGACTTTGTACGAAATGCCATGCAAAGAGTAAAATCAATCAACCCTCAAAGTTTATACATATAAAGGAGGCGTTATGCGATGACTATAGCGTATCGTACACAATAAAGAACAATGCCACGGATACACGCTTCTGAATTCACTTCTGAACAGTGAAAAAATACTTCTGTGTATTCATTCTCAGTTCTTAGAGTTTCGATTGATCCACCTCTTTGGGCTTAAAACTCCAAGTGAGATCAGCCAGAGGTGGCTTGTTCTTAATTTGTTAAGATCTATTTAATTCACCGTTCAAAATATTCGAAATAAAGATTTTGATGCCCCGGAGACCTCTGTAAAGGAGTACACATAACAGTGTAACGTGTGATTTAATCGAGAATTCGACACATATAATTTTCATAGAAAGAAAGAGAGACAGCGTACTAACCAGTCGTAAAAATATTCGGGGTAATCAATTAAGTACATTATATAAAATTTTATATCTATTCTGCAAATAGAAAGAAAAGTATGTGAGAAAAAGTGAATGAGTGACCGTGCGAGTATGAAAGAGATTATATAAATAATTGTACTGAGAATGATAAGTATAGTTTATTGCTTCCCGATTTTCGTTTCAATCTCAGTACAATGATAGTATAAATATAATGTGTGTAATATTTTTCATATAAATATAATGTGTGTAATATTTTTCCTACATAAGCTACTGTGTCAACAGTATCAAAGATCTCTCTTTGATGTTATTGACTCTGATAACAACTTTTTTTTATATAAATATATATACATAACGTATACATAGACTCATACATGCGTACATGTGAGTAAGTGACAGTATCTCGGAAGTAAATACTGTCAATTAATATTGAAGTACGTTAATATTAAGGCAGCAATTTAACTTTTAGATACGTTGTATCAATCAAGAAAATGAACAAATTTCGAAGTGATTTCGTCCTCAAAAAAAATTCCGCTTCATCACTCTCTTTCTTTCTATGGTTATATTTAGTCTATAAACAAAACAAATATTGAACAAATTCTTTTTGTACTGGAGATGGTTTGCAGGATTGTCTTTTAAACGAGTAATTGACTCGTTGTGAAAAGTAGAAATATGGAAATAGAAAAGTAAAAGTGGTTGTGTCTCGATTGAAAAATAATACTGTAACCTGATTCAGTTGAAAGACTTCTTCCGTATAGTTTTAATGGCAGAGACTGTGCAATGGTATTTTTCCGTGCTATTGCTTTGATGTTAAGTTTATAAGGCGTGACTTAAAAACGAAAAAAAAACATTAATCGATTGGTTGATCGATTGTTAAATATGTATAATGAAACGTCTAATACGAATGTCACGCGCAACACGTACGCCGTTTAGGGAGGAGTTCATGAAGACTCGCTTCTGTCATTAAAAGTTTTCATTTACATTAACCATACTATTAGTAGTTATGTCAATATTCACGCGTCCATGTTCCACGCACTACTTCCAAAACGTTGTATAATCACAATCATTGTTGTCTCATCACTTGTCCTATTTCATGGAGACATTTGAAAGGAAACGTCCGGTCAGCCTTAGTGGAATTTATTAATACAAGGATGAGCACGACTGGATTTTATGTTTATTATTATTGTATTTCTAATGGACAACACATTGTTTCATGGAGTTTCTGGACAGTGATTGAAAGATGGAGGTATAATCATTAACGAGTGAATGTGTGGTTAATTATTATTATTTTTATTATTATTAATATTATTATTATCGCAAAAAAGGGAAACGAAGAGACAAAAACGAATGAGTAAAAATGTGTATTACCATGCAGTGAGAATGAGTGAACGAGTAAGTTAATGAATAATTAATGATATATGCACCTACTATCTGGTATGTGTATATGTATATATATACAGATAATGCAATATGTATTTACATGTATGTATATGTGTCTGTGTGTATATATACATATATGCATGTGTCTATTTATAATAAAATTGTGACAGTAATTAAGGCATACGTTATTTCATAAATAATGAAAAATGCGTCAACAGTTTATTGCTCCTTTTATCGCTGTAAATAAAAAGTGAAACATTGTATTATATTCTCTATTTCATTAAGTGTCAACTTTTAATGGAAATACGCAAATCATTACCATCTCCTAACGTACAATGGTAATACAATTGTTCAAGTTATATATATATATATATATATAAATATAAATTCTCAGAGATTATAGTTTCTGTGCTATACGAATATTCTCGGTACGCTAGAAGGGAATACATGTAAAAGATATTTATGTAAATGTTTTTAAGCCGTATATTTGACAAATTCGTAAAAGATATTATACAAAAGCCATAAAGGCGACGAACGTTACTATTCAAATTGTTAATAATAATAATAATGAAACTATTCGAATTTATAATACGACAAACGTTGCAGTCTATCAGCTACGATGCGCCAGTCATCGTGCTGTAGTCAATCGGAAATAAATAAATTCGCAGGCTTCAAAGTTACGTCCTCGCTAGACTTAATTTGTTCCTTTCTTCGGATGCAAAAGACTCTCAATCGTTTGCTTCTCGTATATAAAATAGACCGAGTATACGCAAGTGTATCGGAATATGTTGGTCAATCGCAGTATGTGCAAGTGAGCATGAAACAAAGACGACTATCAAGTTAATATATTCTACAGCCACATTCCACTTCGTATCTCTGCAGTAGCACATTCTTTCACATTAAGAATATACAGATACGAAAATTAATAACATAACAGAGAATGAATTTTCCTAAATTCTTGCGTCCCTACATTGACGGTGAAATATTGTTCAGGACCATCGTGAGGAATCGAGATCTCTGCAACAAATAATGGATTTTCCTGCATGGCAGCAGCCATCTCACGATTTGGGAACACTGCAAAATTAGCTTCAGCCATTCCGCCTTTCGTTCTTTTCACAATTTCTTCCAAAACCTCGCCCTAGAAATAATAAGTATTAAATAAGTGAATTATCAACGATTCTACCAGACTAATAGCCAATGTTACTTACAACTAATTGGTCTACACGTTGTTTCAGTTCTTTCATAACCATTTGACGATCCAGCAAATGATAAATTGGCATTGCCTTCTCTAATGTTGGTCCTTCGAAATCGTGTGTTTTCTTGCGTCTTAAGTCAGGAACAGTCGGGAACGTCATAGCTTGTTTAATATCCTGTGAATCAAGCAATAAGAAAATTTATTATACGGGTAATCAATAATCACAAAATAATAGATTTTGAAACTGACTTTGGTAAGATCGGTTGTCTTCTTCTTCAACTCCTGTATTTTTGTGTTCGTAGGGCCCGGTTTAAGTACAGGTGTTATGGGATCTAAACGTTCTAATTTCTCACGTAAAGCGTCAGACATTAACTTCTTCTTCTGTCGATTTTCATTGTTCAATGCTTCTTTGAGGGCGCCTATCTCTCGCATTAAGAATTTATTGTCCATCGATTGGATTCCTGATGTCGTTGTACCGGTTCCGGAGATATTATCCGTACCGGACGCAGATATTATGGATTTCTTTCCAATAGATTTCAATTTCTCTTTAAGTTGACCTCTTTCCGTTTCTAGACTGTCGATATCTGTCTGAAGATGATCCATTGTTTCCTCAAACTCTTTCTCCTTCCGTTTGAATTGATTTTGAGCTTCTTCCAACTTCCTCTTCAGCTTCTCTACATTCAATTCGTGTTCATGCTGGTGAGTTGCGAGTTTCTTTTCTGCTACATCTTTTCTCAAAATCATTTCACACAATTCATTTTGTTTCTCCCTTAAAGCTAATTTCGCTTCTCGAATATCGCTATCTCTGGCTTCCAATTTTCTACTGAGCACCTTAGTTTCTTCAGCCTCCTTTCTCGCTGTCTGTGCCCTTATGGTAATAGGCATTACAGGTTCATTATCAGCACCTTGTGCTTGTCGCAAGTGCCCACTTATAGCCAATTCGTTCTCACATTCGGCCATCTTTTGTGCTAGGTTGGCTGCCAATTGTTGAATAGCTGTCAAACTCGCCTTAACAGTAGGTACAGGCCCTATATCCTCTGTATCATAAACTTTCTCGCAGGCAATGGAGGCCATTTCTTTCAGTTTCTCCGCACTGAGGCCTGCATCCAAATCCGTATTCGATATAATTGCCTGCACGGCGTTCTTCAACAGCGTTTGGAACGTTTTCACAATCTTCACGGCATGCTGATAACAACCAAACATCTGCTCGCTAGCATCTTTGTCTAATCCTAAGTTGAATTCAGCGGTATTAAGGGCAACAGCATGATCGGTTAGCACGCGTCTTCTAGCAGACTTTAGATGCTGCTGTATCACTTCGCAAGTTGTCTCTGCGTGTTGGCAGAGGAGACCTATATCACCACCATCTCCTTGAATCAACGTTTTAACAGCTGCTGCACTGGTAATGATAGCATCGCAACAACTGTCCAACATTCTCGTACCATTGACCACCATGCGACCTTGGTTGATGGTCTCCCCAAATAAGACAGAGAACATGGTGCAGAAATATCCGCAACACTTTTCGATCGCCTCCATTGGCAGATTTTCATCCAGTTGATCCCTCTTAGCTAGTTCTATCAATGAATCCAAAGATTTTTCTTGTGCGGCCATTTCCGGATAAGCTACTCCAGCCTTGAGCAACATGTCTGGAGGACAAACGCTCAGAGCTGATTCAAAACAGCCGAGGAACGTTTGTAACGCATACATGTACGAACAGAGGTGTGACCTGAACGTATATTGTGCCACTGAATGACCCTTGACCACGGCCGTTCTGTCGATTTTATCCAGCGACCTATATTTATCCCTGACTTGCGATATAATTATTTCTGTCTTATGAATTATTCTCGGTATCAGCAAAAGTGTCAGGATAGCGTCATGGTCTCCTCCGCGAGCCAAGAACGCTGGAGGCATAAAGGATAACAGATAGGCAACGTGGTTTCGAGCCTCTTCGGCTTCCAATCGTCGTAATTCCAAATCAACGGCTTTTGTTTGCGCGCGAGTCTCGGCGAATGTCTTTTGGAAGTCCAAGATTTCTGCCAATTGTTGCTCCGCGCCACCCATTCCAGGCTTCGAGGTTTCCGTCGATTGCACTCGTTGTTGTAACTGTAGACACTGTTCTTGCAGTTGATGCGTTAGCTCGCGGAATTTGGTAATTGTCAGCTCACGGTCTGCTAGTGTTTCCATAGCGGCGTCGCGATGACGATAAGCATCACGAGCTGATCCAAGTGCCATATCCAATTCCTCTCGCAGTTCCAACTCTAATTCTTTCGACGATTCGGCAAGTTGATCGGACATGTCCTAGATAAGAAGTGTATAACAATATTCTTGTTATAGACCTCAAAAGTATTATCATTCCAAATACCTGCAAAGCTTCCAAATCCGACACAGCTTCTTCTAATTCCGCAACTTTCTCCTCTAGTGCCATTTTCTTTTCACCAAGCACTTCAACCATTTCTTCAGCACCTAATGCCACATCCACCTAGAGGACAATGGAGATTTCATTGTTGTATTGACGGCGCCAAAAAAATGATAATTATTTATCTAAGGATACTTTGACTTTAAGAACATATTTTATAGTCATCTACCTGTTCTTGCAAATCTGCTATCTGATGTTCCATTTCTTCCACTCGAACAGATAATTTCTCCTTTGTGCGTCCCAACTCCAGTATCTCAGATTTCTTTTGATCCAGGTCCTTTTGAAGCTTCTGGAATTCGTGTTTCTCATGAGCAGATAGGTCACGCATTCTAACAAGAGTCTCGCGCAATCTATTATTTTGCTGTTCCAATTGTTTGATCTCATAGCTCGTAGCTCCTGTGGTTGTACCACCTCCAGCAGACTGTAATCATTGTTAGACATCAATGAAATGGCTCACTATGTTTAATGTAACATTTATATATGTCAAATACTTTACTCTCTCAGACATTTCAGTTCGTAATATTTCCAAGTCTAGAGTCTGTTCTTCGACCATCTCCTTGAGCTGCTCTAATTCAATCTGTAAAGTCTCAGCCTTCTCTTCGGCCATCTCTTTGTCTAATGTAGCCATTTCTACAGTTTCCGCTAGGTCTGCCATTTCTTCTTGGAATTGTTCTCGAGCCGCGTGCGCTTCCCTTGCTTCTTGGCGTGCTCGTTGGAGTTCTCTTTGGAGGCTAGCCTTGAATTATGTTTGAAAAATTGGAAACGTGTATGCAAAGAAAGTTCTAATAAAATACCTAAATTTTCTTACTTGACTTTCCATAACTTTTGTTTTGAATTCCACAAGCTGATCGAGTTGAAGCTTTGTTTTCTCAAAGTCCTTCATTCGCTCCTTATCTTGCATTCTTTTCACCCTCAAAGTCTCAACTTTTTCGGTAAGGTCACGAACCTTCAACAATACGTTACCCCTTTAATAAGAAGCTATAATGGAAAAATAAGACCATACATTTACAAGATCCAACTTACTTGCGATTTTAGATTTTCATTTTCTTGTTGAAGCTGCAAATGTGTCAGTTTCTCTTCTACCACATTTGCAGCTGCTGCAGAGCCTGCCATTACCTGGCCAGGTACAAATTGTGGTTTCAAAGTCTCCACAAAACCTGTCTAAATTTCAAAACAAACGACACATAAGTATCTGGCAAAACGTGAGCCGGGTGTTTTTTTAATTATCGCATCAAAAGAAAGCTCATTGGCTGAAGAGCTTCTTCAAATCCTTCTGCATATAGCCGGTATATCCTAAAATATTTCTTTTTCAACTGAAGGTTTTATGAATGATGCAACCAAAGACAAAATTTTGTATCTGCGTTAATGAAAAAAACACCCTGTACTTCCTGTACAAAAAGTATATTATGTTTTAGAAGAATGTTGTTTTTGTATGTACACTCAGTAGAATTAGTCTATTTCAAAGTGATTAATGAGATTAATTGTAATAAACGACACCAACAAGCTACACCGAATACTCTATTAGTTCTAATAAGTGTAGGAAATTCAGTCAATGAGTCGAATTGTGTTATATGATATTGGAATTTGCAGTATGCAGAATATCAACTAAGTAAACTATTGTATCCTAACCATTTATACGTATTAACTGCATTTATACCAGGGATATCTAATTTTTGGTCAGTGATGAAAAAATAAAGAAAAGGTTCAAGTAGTAGTATACCTTTGTACCACAATGCTGTTAAGTGCTTATTCTTACAGAAGTTGTTATTGCCACCTTGGTAGTACGACTGCAAGGGGAATTCAGTATCTAATTGTTAAAAAAAAAAGGAAAGAAAGAAAGGTTGAACTGTGTATCTGAATACCCCTTTCTTTTGAAAAATTTCAGGCTATCAAGCATCACAGAACTGAATTAACAAAGCAGATGCTCAACGCAACAATGAATACGGTGGAGGATAAATTAATTAGATAATTCATTAAGAATAGGTAAACCCATCAAAGTGCAATGATGCTGCTAGTTGTTATGAAGTCATGTGTTACAATGCTTATGATCGACAAACAACTAGTATGAGAGAGTTTAAGGTCAGATGAGAAAAATTTAGATATTACAATTAATGAGTATTAATTACATTATTGTGATCATCTTGGGCCTTTGGCTTTTTGCCGGGAGGCGAGCTCGTGCTAGGGGACTTCTGAAACACGTACGTGCATATTCCCATATGAATCATTCTGTGCCAAAGGATCTCTCTAACTTCTTCTCAAATTTTAGTTTATTCTTTTCGTTATTTCGCTGAACAGTTCCGAGAATATCTCTGGCAATGAAACACATGCACTGGGAGGATTTGTTACATGATTACCATGTCACAGATTAAGATTCTTTGAAAACATATAGTAACAAAATTTTGTAAGTTACTTTGCAACAGCCTGAAGATTCGAAGATAACAATATATCAATGATTTCTTGTTAATCGACTGTAATCATTTTCCACATGTACATATATTCCTTTGTTTTATTAAGAATATTTATACCATATATTCATGCCTTGTTGAATCCTCAAAAATAATTCACTGACTGTGTTTACATAAATAAATGGTACATCAACTTATTATATTCACAAGTGTGAAAATTATCATTTTTGAAACAGAAAGACAATACCTCAATAAATGATGCTCTTTTGGTGGAGGTTGGTGCTGGTATGAGCGATTCCCCACCATCTTTGCGTTCATGTTGCGATCCAGACAAACTTTCTGTACTTGGAGCACTTAAAAGTGTTCTACTGCCAGCCAGTGATAATCGTGAGCTGCAAAGATTATACTCTTTATAACAAATTTTTTAAGAAGCAATTGTCAATTTCCATTGACAATTATTAATGTGACAGAACATATGATTTTGTATCTGTGCCATTAGAGTTAACTCTCTTGCATCTAAATTACATAAACTTGAAAAGCTAGAAGAATAATAATAAATTATGATACAACTTAGACGTTACCACTAAATACATTGATTATACTTTTTTTCATACTTAACATTGTTTGTCTATGAACAAAAATATATTGGCATGTATGTATTTGTATAAATTTGTGTAATTTATGTATCTGTATATATATATATACACATATATCTTTAACTGTGGCTATGTAACACTGACCGATAATTAAAAAAATTATTTGTACATTATTTTGTTCAATGATGAGTACACATTTACATCCTTTTACATTAATTATTTGTAAATCTACAATAAAGAAAGCTTGTGACTGCGATATTGCACAAAACCATTAAAGTTCAAAGAAGCGATCACAGTTGTTGCTGTTTGCATACACAGAAGCATTTAAACAAAATGCTGAGACACTCATCTTTCAATGATCGATTTACATAAAATCTTACCCAGAGAGCTTGTCAGATTGCTGCCGGGTAACATGCGCAAGAGATGTTTTTCTCCTTACTCTTTTATGACCAGCGTACGAATTTTAACAGTCTATTAATTATACTTGTCTAATTAAACCTATTCTTTCTTTCAAATGATTATTGTGGATATATTAAGATTAAGCATTTAATTTTTATAGTCCAAAATATTAAATAAACATTTATAAAAATAGAAACTTACGCAGTGGGTTCATTCCTTCGAGGTGTACTAATGATAGCATGAAATTTATGACAACAAAAAATTAATTACAGTTCCAGAAGACATAAAAATTCTTTTTGTTAAGAAACAAATGTAAAGCATACCTATTTAACCGACTTCTGGCTCTCGCAACACTGGCCTCATCTGGGGTTGTGGCACTGCTGCCTGCTGAAGATGGGCTACCAGGTTCTGTCCTATTACCTGTTTCATCCAATAGAACAAGCTGTGATTGCCGCACAAACATTCCATGATTTTCTGGGCACTAGTGTAATAAATAGAAAAAAAATAAAAATTTCAAGATATATTTTAACTCTATGCAGAGTGTTAGATAAGTGTAATACAGTGTGGAACCATGAAACGTACTTTAAAGTATGATAGACCCCTAATAGTACCATTGTTTTTTCCTTTTGGTTCATCAAGTATAACTCCAATCCATTTTCCGGAAGCAAAACTTGGATGACCAATATAAGCTATTACTCCTTGACAGTCCTTGCCAGGGACTTCAACTCGTTGACCGATTTTATACGACATTTTACCAGCAGCAGCGTATTAAATACGATTTTGTACAAGGACGTCCATTAGCCCGTTTACGTTAAGAAAATTTCCATGAGATTTTTCTTAAAAGTTACGCATCTCTTTCCTTTTACGAAAACGATCTATACAATGTAACTAAAATTACTGACAGCGACGGCATACGTGTGCGCTACAATACGGGCTTACTGAAAGTGCCGTCATCTATACTTCACTCATGCCAGTGGTACTCATAATTTCGTTTGAATTGTAGTCTGTAATAACAATATTAATATTAATTCTCTATTTCAATAAAATAATTTCCATTATCGTATATATTTCTGAGTCCCTTGGGACATACAAGTATAATTTTACAAGTTTATTTTTAAATTTTTTTACCAATGTCATATTTACAGTGTAACGTATTGTTGGGAAACGATCAAACACTGTTTCGTGTATGTACTTTTGTATATACATATGTACAAATATCATGAAAACATGCATGTGTAATCATGAACTTTTGACATAAAAATTTTTCGATTGACGTGTTTCTTGTAGAAAAAATAATTAATATGTTTCGTTATATTTACTTCTAAGTTTATCAATAGTTTGTACATAGAGAAGGGAGTAAAAAGTTCTGTTATACAGTAAACTCCTGTACACTTTTCTTAATCCCTTAGTTGGCGCGCATATGTCCACCATTTTATTGCACAGCCAATCCGCAATGGATTCTGTCTCAGCAGTGAGTTGTCAGTCAATCGGAGCAAAGAAAATTCTTGCAATGATCCTCGTTAATGGATCAAACTGCGGCCTGGAGGTGCGTAGAAATACAAGCGTGAAATAAGAACACGATGGATATAGTTTCTTCTCTACAACGTATCGTGATTCGGAAGGCATGAGCAGATTTCAAAGCTGAGGAAGCTATTTTGTTTTGATCTTGATTGGTTGGCGATTCGTTGGAGCGTTACGATTGGTTATAATTTGAATGTCGGTAGAGATGTTAAAACTGAGTTTTAAAGATTCCAAAAATGCGATATTGCAGAGGGAATACTGTATCAGTGCCGTAGTAAAGCATGGTCTTATATTTTTATTCTGCAACTCAAGTAAATATGAACACATACAATTTTATACGATACTTGAAACATGTTTAATGCGTATATTCGAGAGAAATAATTTTCATTTGCATTATTAATTTGATCCTCGATGGTTCAGATTTGTGTGGTTTGCAAGATATTCGAGTAGAACGCTATTAATCTATCAAAAGTTTTGACGACTGTACATATATAAACACGGCATCAAAATAACATTTTACGTTACGTTTTTCATGAAATAATTTCATTTTTAGATGTACACATGCATTCATCGGATGCGCCATCGAGACAGTAAACACTTCTTAGCACATGGATCTTTATTAGTTGTATATTTACAAAAAATTGCTGCGAAACGTTATCATTTGGTTAAGATGACGTTTTGGCAACGCTGACATCGAATGTGTTTTGTTTCTACTTAACACTGTATACTCTCTTGATACAGTAAATTCTAAGAAAGTAGTGATGGCTAATCATTACGAGGTGCCTAATTGGTACGTTTGCGAAATAAATTTTTTATTATCATTTTTTAACCAACCTCCCGACACATTCATGACATTTAACACTATGCATCCAAATAATTTATGTTTACCAAATAGCTGTAATTCACGTAGGTTATGTTTTTTAGGGCAGGGAAGCCACCAGTTGGGCTACATCTAGATGTATTAAAAAACGACAAATTAATTCAGGTACGATATCCTTCAATTACATTTGAAAATAAACAAAGCATGTCCCTAAGGAAAATGCATTGCAAAAACTATTGCTCTGTTACAGAAACTAATGGTTGACGAAAAGAAATGTTACCTGTTTGGTCGTAATCAACAATTGAATGATTTTTGTATAGACCATGCCTCTTGTTCGCGTGTCCATGCAGCTCTTGTTTATCATAAACATCTAAACCGTGTGTTTCTTGTTGATTTGGGTAGCAGTAAGTGTTTCTATACTTTTCCAAGCATAGATTATTAATTATTAATATAAATTAACTTTTTAGCACATGGGACCTTCATTGGAAATCTGCGATTAGAGCCTCACAAACCCACGCAGCTACCGATCGATAGTACATTTCACTTTGGAGCTTCAACTCGATATTATATAATCAGAGAAAGGCCTCAAACGGGTACGAGACCCATTATAGAAGAATTGGAGAAGCTATCGGAAGATATAGATGCAGGTGGTTTACTAGGTTTGCCTGAAACAGAGACAGAACTTGATGTATGTATCACAGAATCTGTATTCAAACCAGATGTAATAGTAACAATGGTGTATCTTACAGAATTTAACAGAATTTAATACTGCACACAATAGACGTATATCAATGTTGGGTATCACGGACGACGAAATTCATAAACCAACAAGAAAACGAAAGAAAAAAGGGATTACTTTTAACGATGATGAAGAAGTAATTAATCCAGAAGACGTGGACCCGTCTGTCGGTAGATTTCGTAATCTTGTACAAACAACCGTTGTTCCCAGTAAAGTAAGAGAACTTGATATAATTTCTGGTATATTCGAGTTTCTAATTATTTATCTATGTGTCGTTTAACGCTATTTTAGAGAATGCGCATGGAAGGAGGATTAATTTCTTTATCAGAGGACCACAATCCATTGAAGCATCTTCAACCTACGTCGACTGCGCCGCAGCTTTATCAGGATTTGCCACCAGAGCAATTCACGCCTTCCTCGTTGTCACTTAATCCATTCTCTAGCGCATTGTCTTCGCTAACATCACGCCTTGGTATAGCTTTACCAAATCCAGCCCCGGAGGTAGAGATGACGCCCACGCAAATACAATCGGAAGCGCCGCATGTACCGGAAATGTCTGGGCCTACCGAAACGCGAACTTTGGAACCAAAAAAGAAAAAGTATGCCAAAGAAGCGTGGCCTGGGAAGAAGCCCATACCAACACTTTTGGTGTAACAGTTTCAGGAGACTATATTTTTCTTACATTTCTCTATGATACAGATTCTAAGTATTAAGTTGTGTAAGAAATTTGTGTATAAATTCATCGTGAAAATTTCGATAAATATGTTTAGTTAAAGTTGCATAACTTTATGTTCATACCTTGACGCTTTCAGCAAATTGATTTTAATCATAGCAACTGTATCATTAGTTCTGTAGTAGTCATGTCATTGAATTCATTTTTTTAACTGATTCACGTTCGACCATTTCAATCTGACCATTATCGTTTAAGTATAATCTTCTTGCAACGATCAAAATTGTAAGTAAAAATTTCCTGTAAGATAAAGGAACACGAATAAACAAGGTTTTATCTTACTTTAGCGTTAAGAGCGTTTGAACAGGTAATAATAGAACAGAAAGTAATATTAAGAACTTTCTTTTGTGATACAATGCATATACGTTCGCTTCAAATAATTTAATTTAATTTAATTTTATCGAGCATACAAAGCTTTTATAGTTTCAAAAATCTTTTTTAGATTTAATATAATAAATTCTATCATCGCAGTAACAATGCCTTCGAGCTTACAATCAGTCGAGATCGACGTTCACGGTTTCAGGAATATAGTGAATGATAATTGTTATTCGCGTAGTCAGTGCAATGATTTAATAAATTTAATATAGATTTATGTTTAAGAGATTCTTGGATTTGTCAATAAATGTCGACTGCGAAAATATTGTTACACAACGCGTGACTTTTCATTTTTTTTTTCTCTAAAACGTTGATAAAATGCAATGAATAACGCGTAATCGAAGATACATATTTTTATTTCTACAATATACACGATTGCATTGAAAATAGATAATTTTATTAGAAAAATAAAGACATAAAACATATAAAACGAGATATAAAAAACTGTTTTCTGTCTCACGGTACAATTTATCGTCTAGACTTCGACTTGAATTTCCGCGGTTAGGTAGCCTGGAATTGCCGTCATAACACGATCCAAAGTACAGGTACGAATCTTTTCTGTTTTAATATTCTAAAGAAGCGTCTGGACTGCTCGATGATTCAAGGGCAACTTCTTCATAATCACGCTCTAGAGCAGCGAGATCATCGCGGGCTTCTGCGAACTCGCCCTCTTCCATTCCTTCACCAACGTACCAGTGAACAAACGCTCGCTTATTATACATAAGGTCGAACTTGTAGTTCAACTTGGCCCATGCCTCTTCTATTGCTGTCGTATTCGATAACATTGAAACTGCTCTTTGCACCTAAACGGTTATTAATGATGCTTCCTTGGATTTAGGATTCTCAAAAAAAGTCTGTATTTTAAAGTCCGAGGTAAATTTTTATTCGCACCGTGTTCGTATATAAAATAGAGATTAAAAAATATTTGACCTTGGACTTTGAGATAAAAGATTAGCATATCTCTACCGATAAGATAGCGTAAGTGCAGTTTTACACCCTTCACATTAGATTCTGCACACAGTTTAAATTTTTGAAGAACAAAGGATGGAATAAGTTTGTTCTTTAATTGTTGCACTACTATAATGAAATGTTTACAGGATAATTGTTACCTTAGCGAGGTCTCCACTGGGAACGACAGTCGGCGGCCGATAATTGATACCGACTTTGAAGCCGGTCGGACACCAGTCGACGAAGCGGATGCAACTTTTACCCTTCATAGCAGCGATAGCAGCATTTACGTCCTTCGGGACAACATCGCCCCGATACAACAAGCAACAAGCCATGTATTTTCCTTCACGCGGATCGCACTTTACCATCTGGTTGGATGCTTCGAAGCATTCGGAAGTTATCTCTGCGACAGACATCCCCTCGTGGAAGGCTTTATCGGCGGAGACTACTGGGGCGTAGGTGGCCAGCGGGAAGTGGATTCTAGGATATGGTACCAAATTCGTTTGGAATTCTGTCAAGTCCACGTTTAAGGCACCGTCGAATCTCAAAGACGCGGTTATTGAGGACACCACTTGACTGATAAGGCGGTTGAGATTCGCGTATGAAGGTCGCTCGATACCGAGTTTTCGTCGACAGATATCATAAATTGCTTCATTGTCGACCATGAAGGCGCAGTCCGAATGCTCGATCGTGGTATGTGTGGTCAAAATTGCATTGTACGGCTCTACGACCGCTGTCGATACCTATATGTTTGTTAGTATTTAGTCAAGACACAATCTACCATCAATCTTATGATAACTTGTCTGGTCTAGACTCCACGTAGAGAGTCTACATTCTCAAAAAATCTAGACCTTACAAAGTCATCAATATTAAATAAGAGGCAACTGTGACGTCAGAGTAACGGATAGATCTACATTTTTGCTCCCTCTATATGTCTATGTTGCGTACTTGAGGTGCAGGATAAACGGCAAACTCTAGCTTGCTCTTCTTCCCGTAGTCTTCGGACAATTTTTGCATCAATAGAGAAGTGAAACCTGAACCGGTACCACCTCCGAACGAATGAAACACAAAAAACCCTTGTAGGCCGGTACACTGATCGGTTAATCTTCTTACTCTATCCATCACAGAGTCTATCACTTCCCTGCCTATCGAATAGTGACCGCGAGCGTAATTGTTCGCGGCATCTTCTTTCCCCGTGATCAATTGTTCCGGATGATACAGCTGCTTGTACATTCCCATCCGTACTTCGTCTAAAGAAAATTTTTGGTTACCGATATTTTGAAATAGCGTGCAAAACAGGGTTTTCAGTATTCGCTGTAATTAAACCAACCGACAACCGTAGGCTCCAGATCGACCATTACTGCTCGTGGTACCATTTTGCCGGAGCTAGTTTCGTTGAAAAACGTGTTGAAACAGTCATTAGTGCCAGTCACTTTATCTGACGGCATCGTCCCATCCGGTTGAATCCCATGTTCCAGACAATACAGTTCCCAACATGCGTTGCCCATTTGGACACCAGCTTGTCCAACGTGCATCGAGATACATTCACGCTGTGATATTACATAATTTACATTTATCGCGCTGTCGGACTTTATGCATTAAATTGACATCTCCTTGTTAAATATTCTGCTTCTAATTATTTATCGACTATGTATATTATGAATGAAAACAAGAATTCTTTGCATCGTTCAAGGCAATGCTTTGCGGAAAATAGCAATTCATGACATCGTTTGAATGCAATTAAGACGAAGACCTTGATGATGATGATGATGATGATGATGACGATGAACAAATTAATTTGTCATTACTAGGCGTTCTCCGACAACATTTGTAAAATTTTAGATGAGAAATATATCTTACCATTTTGAAAATTTTGGGAATTGCCTTTCGTGAGAAATATATTACTTTGAATTTGCCCGGTTCGTTGGACCGAAAAGGAATTAATATTTCATTAAATTACGAAAAATTTTGGACGGCTTTCTTTCGCTACCCGCGGAAAAATGAACTGTCACGATTTATAACAGTTGCCTGGACAACATACATACATAGTTTTATAAACTAAAGTTGAACGAAGGAAAAATTGAATACATACGTACAGACATACATACTTCAATACTTACATAAATGTATGTACATAATATATACTTGCATAGTCTCTTGTACAAACGATGAGTACCATTTTCTTAATTTTTTTATGATGAAATATCGTGCAATTGTAAGTTATCGCTTTATATCATAAGCGATAACCATAGTCCGTTATCTTTTATTGCTTCAGATATAGTAAGAGCAGGTCTTATGGGCATTACGTTGCATATTACATAAATATGTAATAACAATAGTAAAGATGAAATCTTCCAAAAATTCATATTTTGTTTTCAATGAAGAATGGATGATAATTGTTATTGGCGAGGTCGATAACAATTGCCCTTATTGAATAGACAAAGCTCAATTGCTATTCTTAGATCGTAGTAGGTCCGCGACCTTGACATTTTCGGCACATCCCGTTTCATTCACATTGAGAACATCGTGGCATATTTAGGAACTGAGAACATTATATAATTTCGATTCAATTCGATCATGCGCGTGATTGTACACGTGTTGTCGGTATTGCTTTGATAAGTTCCTCGTTGCTTGATAAATACTTTGCAGCTTGTACTCAGCCGAGTATGTTCAAATTATTACTCGCGTCGTGACTCTTCGATGATGACTCGAAGGATTCCGAGTTGTTAACACGATCTCGCGACGTGTTTAGACTAGCCGACTCCATATTTCGAATTCCCTCCGAACGGTGTTGTTCTCTAAAACCGATAAGTTTTAGCATGTTTAATAAAATCAACAATGGACGCGAGTAAAAAATACGAGAACCCCAATCCTAAGTTATTGGCAAATCCTTTGAGTAGATTAATATTCTGGTGAGTAAAGAGCATTGTCAAGTGTGGTGTGATCGATTGGATCGTGTCTTATCTCTGTGTTTGATTTAAGGTGGTTGAAACCACTGTTTCTGTATGCAAAGAATCATGATCTTGAACTTAAAGATATATATAATGTGCTGCCAGAAGATGTCAGTCAACGTTTGGGTAATAAACTCGAGAGGTAAGTAAATATCAAACAGTTCTATAGATACAAGTTTAATATCAATCAAATTAAACAAACAGAGATCTCACTGTAAATTTATTTTTCATTATCTGTTTCTATAGGAATTGGCTGAAAGAACTTAAAACAGCAGAGGAATCAGGAGTAAAACCTAAATTGTTTAATGCTTTAAAGAAAACATTTATGTGGTCATTTGCCTACTTTGGAGGATGGCAATTCTTCCTAGCTGTTGTCATAAGGTAAATATTTCTTGCCACACCATTATTATTATGTCGAAAGAACAAAACTTTTACTATCGCATAATATTATTATGATTTCGCAGAGTTGTGCAACCGTATATGCTAGGTCTACTTATTTGGCATTTTGATCCCAGATCGGTATCAACTGACACAGAAGCGTACATTTATGCTTCATCTGTTATAGTTTTAACTTTGGTTAGTGCTATAATTGTGCATCATTCAAATTTAGGTTTAATGGAAATTGGTATGAGAATGAGAATAGCATGTTCCTCACTGATGTACAGAAAGGTATTATTAAATGATATGTCAATATTTAATATCTACTACTACTTTACACTGTGTCTTTATTTTTTAGATCCTGCGCTTATCAAAGTCTTCTACTAATATCACAACCCCAGGACAGATTGTGAACTTAATGTCAAATGATGTAGCCAGATTCGAGCAATTGTTTATGGCATTGCATTACATTTGGATTTTACCAATCCAGGGTGCCATAATTACCTATATGCTCTGGGGAAGTGTGCAAATTGCTTCTCTAGCTGGTGTTTTCCTCATAAGTGTTCAAACTATACCTTTGCAAGGTGTATATTTATTTCTTTCTATTTTTCAAGACACTGGTAACGGTATTAAAATAATTATTTTTTTCTTGTAGGATATATGGGGAAATGGTTTTCAAAGCTACGGTTGAGAATCGCAGTTAAAACGGATGAAAGAGTGTGTTTAATGTCAGAGATTATCAATGGAATCCAAGTAATTAAAATGTACACTTGGGAAAAACCATTTGAAAAACTTGTTAGTGTTGTTAGAAGGTTTGTCTTTTTTTTTAATTTTTTTTCTGTAGGAATTAAATAAAGTACCTATTATTGCATGTATGCAGTTAGGTATCTATGTATGTGTAATCGTATGACCTCTTTTTAGTCGTGAAGTGGATGTACTTACTATCTCGTCGTACTTAAGAGGTTTTACTTTAGCTACCTTTGTGTTCACCGAACGCACAACATTGTACTTTACAATTATGGCGTACGTACTTCTTGGCAACAGTATATCTGCCGACAAAGTATTTTCTATGGCTCAGTACTTTAATATACTGCAACTGACTATGGCCATATTGTACCCACTTGCTGTTTCATGCGCCGCAGAAGCTTCTGTATCCATTAAAAGGATCGAGGTAAATCAATTATCAACTAAAGGAAATAGCTGATTGACGAGTCTTGAGTTTTGTACGTTTCATTTTCAGAATTTCTTGTTGTTAAAAGAGAACAGTAATGTAGTTAATGCTAAACCAGCTCCTGGAGATGGCACTATCTCAATGAAATGTATTACAGCATCTTGGTCAGAGAATGCAATCACAAGTACATTACATGATATTAGTATTGAAATAAAACCTGGAAAATTGTATGCTGTTGTTGGTTCTGTTGGCGCAGGGAAGGTATTGTCCATATGATTGATTTAAACATTTATCAAAGTAATACTATTCTTATTTTCTCTGTATGCTTTGTTCAGAGTTCGTTCCTGCAACTAATTTTAAGAGAACTGCAACAGTCACGCGGTGATATTCGAGTAAACGGTGATATATCATACGCCAGTCAGGAGGCATGGTTGTTCTCTGGCACAGTGCGCAACAACATACTTTTTGGGCGACCTTATGATAAAAAGAAGTACAATGATGTCGTTCAAGTATGCGCTCTTACTAAAGACTTCCAACAGTTTAGCCATAGCGACAAAACTTTAGTCGGGGACAGAGGCGCATCCCTCAGTGGAGGACAACGTGCAAGAATCAATTTGGCTAGGTACAGTACTGAGAGAATTATTTTTGCAATGATAAATGTGATTTAAAATTAACATACTTGTTGTAATAGGGCTGTGTACGGCGATGCCGATATTTATTTATTAGATGATCCGTTGTCCGCAGTCGATACACATGTTGGAAAGCACTTGTTCAACGAATGCATCAACAATTATCTTCACAAAAAAACCAGAATACTCGTGACACATCAAGTACAATTTTTAAAAAATTGTGATCATATTATTGTATTGAATAACGTGAGTACCAGCGATCGGACAATCGATTTACATTCTGTTAAATTGATAGAAGAATGATTATGGTTCTTTGTCTCAGGGCAAGATCGAATTCGAAGGCACGTTCGCTGAGTTACAAGCGAAAAATTTAGATTTCTTAAGTATGCTTTCGTCGGAAGAGCAGGAAGTGAATAAAGAGAATGCAAAAATCGATGAAAATCACGCTCTGGATATATCTGTTAATTCTGCCGACAACAGTAAAGACGACGATGAATCAGAACCTCAAGAAACTGAAGAACTGATGGGCAAAGGAAACATTTCGAAATTACTTTACTGGAAATATTTCCGTGCCGGAGGATCGATTCTAATGATTCTAGGTTTCATTCTCTCGTTAATCTTAGGTCAACTAGGAAGTAGTGGTAGCGATTATTTTGTTGCTTACTGGTTAGCGTTTGGGCATATATTTTTTTCTATCATATCATGAATTCTTTCGGCACAGTTATCTATTTTATTTATTGCGTTTTTTTAGGTCAAGACAAGAAGAAATGCGTGTGAAAAACAATATTAATCACACGTTTCAATTATTTCCACAACCCGAAAATACCACGTCTGCCTCAGTTCTAACAAATTCAAGTGAAACAATTAATGAAGCGATTGCCTTGGGCATAGATAGCTTTAATGAGACGATTCCGGAATTCCTAACAGCCTCGGACAACAGCAGTTTAGATAACGATAATGTTGGTAATATTAGTTGCCTTGTTTTACAGTTTGAAAAGTAAGCAATTACCACCATTATCTTTATCTTAGATGTGGACCATTAACACTGGGCCGCGCGTGGCCTATTTCCTTGATCGCGACACTGCCCTATGGATTTATGCAATCCTCATTTTAGCGAGTATAATCATGACTACTGTGAGAAATATTACATTTTACAAGATATGCATGAACGCCAGTAAAAATCTCCATAATCTCATGTTTTCGTCATTGTTGAAAGCACCGATGCTATTCTTTGATACTCATCCGTCCGGTAAGTATTACATAATATTGTACACTGTCAATTTCTAATTAATTCGTAAAAATTCAATTAACAAAATAGCGTAATATTTAATTTTAGGTCGTATTCTAAATCGTTTCTCAAAGGATGTTGGAGCAGTCGATGAGATGTTACCAAGAACAATGATAGAGTCCATCCAAATATTTGCAGTAATGGCTGGAATTTTGGCCCAAGTACTTATTATTAATTGGTGGACAGTTTTCCCAATGATTGTTATGGGTTTCTTGTTCTGGCAAATACGAAATATTTATCTCAAGACAGCGCAGGACGTGAAACGTTTTGAAGGAATGAGTAAGAGCATGATATTTTTAAAATGTTATATCTGTACTTATTATTTTTTTTTGTCAAACAACATAATAATGAATATTTTCAGCGAAAAGTCCTGTCTTCTCCCACGTCAGCTCGTCAATGTTTGGATTAACTACAATTCGATCATCTTCCGCCCAAGATATGGTTCGCAAAGAATTCGATACTCATCAAGATCTCCACACCGGTGCCTATTACTTGACTATTGCAACTGGCACTGCCTTTGGATTTGCATTGGACATAGTGTCCATTTGCTTTATTGCCTTTGTCACATGCAGCTTTATCATATTGGACGATGGTAATTTATTGCTTTTTAATTTCTCCTTGTTATTAGTAATTGAGTTTGCGTTTATCTTATCAGGAAACACGTTCGCGGGTAACGTCGGGTTGGCTATATCACAAGTTCTAATTTTATGCGGCATGGTCCAACACGGAATGCGACAAACTGCGGAAACGATAGCGCAAATGACCAGTGTAGAGCGAATTTTGCAATTCACGCAGCTTGATAAGGAGGGGCAGTTCGAAAGTGATCCTAACAAGAAGCCGTCCGCACAGTGGCCTTCTAAAGGAGAAATTCTGTTCGATCATCTTTATTTACGCTACAGCGACTCGACACCCTCCGTTCTCAAAAACTTAAACATCGTTATTAAAGCCGGAGAAAAAGTAATTCTTCATAATTTGAAAGTGCGGGGAAATTATGAAACGGAAAATTTAAATTAATTTAATGTTTCTTTTAGGTAGGAATAGTTGGTCGCACCGGGGCCGGAAAAACTTCTCTGATCTCGGCTCTGTTCAGACTGACCAAACTTGAAGGCAGAATATGCATAGACAACTTGGACACGAATCAAATTGGTCTTCACGACTTGAGAAAGAAGATCTCTATTATTCCGCAAGAACCAATTTTGTTTTCGTCAACTCTCCGAGATAATTTAGACCCGTTTCATAATTATGATGATGCTGCTCTTTGGGCTGCTCTGGAAGACGTGGAATTAAAGTCAAGTGTTGTGTCGCTCGACTATTTTGTAGAGCATGGAGGAAGTAATTTCAGTGTTGGTCAGAGACAATTACTCTGCTTAGCAAGGGCTATTTTACGGAATAATAAGATTCTCCTTCTCGACGAAGCTACAGCCAATGTAGATCCTTCAACAGATTCTTTAATACAAACCACTATAAGGCAAAAGTTCAAACATTGCACAGTGTTAACCATAGCGCATAGATTGAATACCATAATGGATAGCGATAAGGTACTAGTTATGGATCACGGAGAAGCGGTTGAATTCAATCATCCACACATTCTACTTCAAGATGAACAAGGACATTTCACCAGCATGTTGAAAGAAACTGGGAAACTTATGTTCACTCAACTAAGCAAAGTAGCAGAAGAGGTAACCATTTACTTAATTTGTTTATAAAGCAATTTCTTTCTTAGGTATGTACTATAATTAAAAAAACAACCATTATTGCATTTTCAGGCATACAAAAACAGTTCTGCATTCATAGAGCAGGACGAGGTACATATAAAATCTCTTAATGGCAACTCCAAGACCAAAGATGCATGAGAAAATATATGCTAGATATACGAAAGTACTTAGCATCTTGTAACTACTTTTATAGTTCATTTTCGTTAGTGTAGCTTATAGTCCTTGCTGACTTGACTATACTACTTCAATGTATTGCATGCAAAGTTAATAGTAGAAAAAGCTTACTAGGACAGATAAAATTCCTTTTTATATTATTTTGATAACTTCGTATATTGTTCCTATTTAAGAAACAATGCAGTTTTTACCATATTGTAACATTTTGAGAAAGTATACAAATAAATAAATATTTTCGAGATTTTTAGATACTTATCCAAGTATCTAACAGTATCTTACCAAAAAGTACTTAGAATTTATTTTGTTAAAGTTGTCTAACAAAGTAGTTTGTCATGTTAGAATGCTAAAGTATTCATGAACAATTTACCTCAAACCAGATACAGAACTTTTATATACTTATATCAAATATATTTTTAACATTTTGCATTAAAATACATAGTTCATATGTATACTTTGTTTTAAAAAATGTTTACAAAGATATTTTTGCAAACAACATTATACAATGTTATGAAGAAAGTTAGTATTATCTACACTGTCTTATAATTCTCTCTTCTTTTTTTTAATAAATTATATTTACAGATATGTAATGTTTTTAATAAAATATCTTTCTTTATGCAAAATTGTTCTCAAAACTTTATTAAACACCGTCTATAAAAGTTTAGATATTATATTCTATATAGTGCATCCTAAATGTTAAATTAATTGAACAGCACCGCTTTTAACTAAATTCGCAACAGCACTGTACTGTATAATGTGCTGCGAGCCTTGCTCGAAATCTATCTCTTCATCTAAGGACCCAGGTAATACAATTCCATTGATTCTCTGATTGGCCCTTAGAAAAACGTATGCCTGCATATTGGGCTTTATAGACAGTTTATTAACTTCGAATGTCTGAAAATTTCCAGGCATATACTGCAGAGCAACTGTTCTAAAAAGAGTTTCCATGTTGGCAAGATACTCCTTAGCAAATTGCAGTTCTGCGGGTGTTAGATAACATTCTTCTGGCGATCTGTTGCCCTCCTGCGAGAGTATGTGAATAGTATATTTCTCGATTTTCTCTAACCGAGCACGAAGGTAGCTAGATATTACAAACTTGATCCTATCTAATTCCATTCTGTGAACCATTATCCTTAAATCTCCCTTGGTTAATTTCCTCATGTTGTCTTCCATATGAGTTATCTGTTGTAACATACATTCAACAAGGTCTGCCTGATGCGGGAGTATCTCCGGAGCAAATTTTTCATTCAGCCAAGCTTCTTCGATCGCTACCAAAGCACTCTGAGCTGTTAATTCTTCTTCCTCGCGCACTTCATCCGCGGCTTCTAATCGTATATCTGAATCGTTCATACTGCACGTTTCCTTTAAACTAGTTAGATACTAATTTCTTTGCAAGGTATTTGATATTTTTTGTAGCCACTATATGTATATTGACATATAAGTAAATCGGTAAGTCATTCAACAGGTAGGCAACCAGTGGTAGTGGAAAAGAAATGTTCGTTAGGAACGTATCAGAAACGTAGAGCGAAATGGAGCTAAATATCCAAACATTTGTCACTGCAATCCATAACATACATATATTTGTAGTTTGTAAACTTTAGGAGTTCGTGTGCCTCAACTATGTTCTAACCTTTTCTAACAAAGAGTGCTAGTGGCGCAGCTCGTGCCAAAACTTATAAAAGCAAAAACCCGGGTACTGGTGGCAGTGCTCGCGGCAAAATGCTCAAACTTTTAGCCAATTACGGACCGGTAAAAACGAAAACCAAGGTACTGGTGGCGTCGCTCGTGACAAATCACTCAAACTTCGTAGTCAATTATACCGACCTGTGAGAACGAAACCACGGACCGCGCATGTATAAGATAGGCACAAACGAGCAGCTAGAATTACATTAGGTAAATCATATAGTGAAAATGTCGTTGACGTGTAGAATTTCTTTTTTTATTTACAAATGTCTGATAATCATCAATGTACTCGGTAACAAAATCTGCTTGCACATATACTGAATGATTGTTCAGCACTAAGACGACAAATCAACAATCTTATTCGCTGGAGAAAAAACAATACTGATACGACTTGCACACTATGTATAATCGTGTCGTTATCATATTTAGTACTCAGTCACAAATGTTCACACGTGACATAGCGTTTTATTTTGTCTCTTCATATATATATATATATTTATATATAAGCATATTCTTAAATCGTTACGCTCATAAACGGAACATAATATACATATGAATATATTCAACGAAAAGAAAGACTACCACCTATGGATCAACGTACATAGTCTGACTTGAGCTAGGCCGAACATTTTTCGAACTGTCAGTCACGATTGGCGCCAGTAGCTACAAACGCTTCGGTCGGTGTATGCATGTATATAATACGGTGAAATAACAATTGCTGTACAACAGTAGCATCGTGCAACATCCGACAGTATCATACGCCACTTGTTTTAACTCGTGGATCACCTCATTCTCAACCATACATACGTATAGGCACTGTATATTCATTGCCAAATAAGCATTTGGTGATTTACACGAAACGAAAACAATTGAAACATATTCAATTAACTGCTCAGGGCCAATAAACAAATTAATTCGACTCTTGCTCGAAGAGATGAAACAGTTTATCCTTGCAACGTACGGATGAAACTAAACATATCGGTGCATCTATCTTATCTTCAAATGATATATTCAGAGCACGTGAGCCAATGGTCTATACTTTCTTGTACTATACACTAAATCAATTTGCAATGATCACTAAATTTCGATGCAACGATTTACGATTTACAATTACTAGACGTAGGATTTTCATGCAAGATAAAAATTGTCTAGGTTAATTTCAAGATACCTATATCAGATAAACATGTTTTATTATCTGTCCGATTCATTTTCGTTATGGGTGTGTAAAATCCGCAGTCTAGTAATTACAATTGTAAATTGCCTGTCCGAATAGCATGGTACGAAAATCATGTTATGAATTCCATGTTCAACTAATTAAAGCGGCGAAAAGATTTCCGTCGAGTATTCTGTGCAATTCTGATTTAACAAAATCGTATAATTTATAAAAGCGTTAACAACGGTTCGTAAGAACTTGCGGCATGATACACGTAATGATACGCCAGCGATAAATGTCAATGTGTCATGAGCAGTCAATTGACTTCGATCCGTTTAACGTTCTCTTTTTTTTTGCGTGATTTACATTGGGATTGAAATAAAACGCTGAATAGGTAACTGGCGATAAGCACAGCGTCGATTGTTTCAAAAACAAAAAAAGAAAGAGAAAGAAAGAACGGTGCGCGAAGAACTGATCGTGATCGGAGAAAAACGTTGCTTCTTACGTGACCTAAGTCCGTCTCTTGTTCGGCAGATGCAATAAGGACGTATGCATATTAAAAATAAATATGTCACATTGATGCGGATCTTTTTTATATCAAAATTTCGTGCAAGTATGAAAATTTAACCATCGGTGGAACTTTCATTATAACGTGATTCTTTGTTTCTTTTCTTCTTCCTCCTCTTCTTCCTCTTTTTTCGATTTTTTTTTTAATTATTTTCTCGCTTTGTTTTTGTTAAAATGACTCCCTCGGACACATCCGGCTTTCATAAATAAAGGAAACTCTATATGGGTCTCATACAAAACGTTCTCCGATATTATTATGTATGAACTTATGGTCACCTTCCAGAGGATTGCGAGCCACCGTCACGTGGTCAAGATCGGTCTGTCATGATGATTTAAAAATGTGCGTCGTTCATGTTCCGGGTGTTCGTTGCTTTTGGTAACTAAGGCTTCCTCATACGAGACGCCCCAAAGTTTGCGGCTAATTTAGACGCAACATAAGCCGTTTCGAAAAACTTCACAACAATCCACAGTTTTCTTACTACAATCCAATTTTGTTGCTACTGATTTCGTACTCCAATATTTCTGGATTTAAACGTGCAAATCGAAATGTTCCAAAGTTACAAATTTGATATGAAATGTTCTGTCGTGGTAACATCAATAATTAAATTCATAATAACTATTCATAGTAACAATTAATGAGTGAAGTAGAGGCGTTTGCAGAATCGAAAATACCGTCGCATCGTTTTCAATCTTTGCGAAATATTTCTTATCGAGCCCCCGTTTCACGAATACATTTTGTACAAACATACACTGATAATATTTAACAGAAACTTAAAGAAGTTCACTTTCCCACAAACTATAGAACCTCTCGTATAATACATCTTTCATGTTTTTTTTTGTTGTTGTTCATGTTCCGCGGTGCAGATGCAACGGTGCGTAAAACTAAAAAATTGTTCGATCGATGATGATATACATGTGTAAGGTACGTGCTGTTGGCTACAGGTGACATTAAGTAATTCAGGACGTAACTGTTTGCCTAGAAACAAAGGACGATCGTATGACCTAGCGGATTTATATGTATATTGCCAGTACCACTGTCAATATGTGTATAAATATTCATAGGACTATCGCTAACTGACGAGTATGGGGCGGCCTGAACACTCGCTATAAATATGGTCGGGAAAAAGCTCGTTCTAAAATATCTCTAAATCGAGACGAACTATATAAAACGTTTGTAGACTCTTACGCTATCGGAGGTTATTGAAACAATCGGTGTAATCCTGAAAAATCATGGTCACAACTTGGATAAGACACTTCTGTTGGTTTCTACGTGTAGCCGGACTACGGAAAGAATTGACTTCGACTGATCTTTTTTTTCTTTTTTCTTGACGTCTGACTTTCGACAAAACCGAAACGAAAAGTGAACTCTGTTATACAGCGACGAATAGCGATAGAACGGAGCAAGCCTTGATTCGCGTTCAGGTGTAACCGAATAACATTGATTCAACTATAATCACATCACGTAGACAACGATCACACGATAAGTAACGAAAGCTTCTCGCACGACTACATGGAAAACCGAGCCAACGTATGAATTGACCGAGTCAATTCTTCAATTCGACTACGAAGTTCCTCCGTCGTTTATCGACCAACGAATGCTTGTATCTTCTAGGGTCGAGGACGCGTTACGTTAGCACGACAGCGCTATTTGGTCTCTGTATATATCTACGTAGCAACGAAATTTAGAATCATATTCCTAGTGCAGTTGCAAATTTAACTGTACGTTCAAGGCCACCTCTTAAGCTACGGGGATGACGGTAGAAGGGCCTCGAGTGGCCAGTTAAGTTTGATTTCGACTACGGCCCCAGAGCACGATCGATCGATTCAGGCGCCCCACCCTCGGAATTCCGATTCGAAAAAAAGTATCCCATTAGCGCTCCTCGCGTAGGCCTGACGTTTAATCTTCCACGTTACTTACAATTAGGCGAATGAAGTACAACGATCATGGGTTAAGTACACACGGCAGTTAGTCCGACGCGCTCGACTCGCGCGCGAAACATTTTGCTATCCCAGCCCCATCCCCCAGTCGCGTCAGCCCTGCCTCGGCGAGGACGAATGACAGGCCGGACGTTAAAAGTTACCGTTTAGTGTGATCGAACGATCGTTTATCGTCTCACTCTCTCTCTCCTCCACTTTTTATTTGTTTCTCTTTCTCTCTCCCTCTCTCTCTCTCTCTCTCTTTCTCTCTCTCCATCTTTTATTAAATACGCATTAAGAAACATTTAAATCGAACAACATGAAACGCTCGCGTGAGTCTGCGAGTCCGTCAATATACATATATACGTTGTATATAAAATTCGAATACATCCGGCGGACCGCAAAAAATGAACGAGGTGAACTTTCAACAGCATTTACTAGACTCCAACGTGTCGCATAAACTATACAAAAATGAGCACTCGAAGTTGGGAGAAACGAAATATCTTTGGACGGTACGGCGAAGAAGCATTCAACGAAATCGTGTTTTTTCTTTTTTCCTCTTTTTTACCACGGTTCCCCCCTCCCCAGCCACGACTATCACCTCCCCCCTGATCCTCGTGTCTGTCTCCACGTCGGTTCGTGTTCGAGTCGCACTCTCGCGAACGGTCCTCGCTAAAAACCCGCGAAGCGAGGTAATCGTAGTACTTTGCAGCTTTGAAGGCGTTGGTGGTTCGAACGGCCCCGCGTAAGGCCCCCAAGAAGGCGCTCAGACCAACAATTCTTCTTCGTTCCCGCGCTACACACAAGGCCATATGCTTCCGGTTCTTCTCCCGCGAAAAGTGTCTCTATTGTAGCGACGGCTGATCTCCTTTTGCTTTTCAGTCCCAATCTCGGAACGATCACTCGTCTTAATTAAAGTCTTACTCTAGCCCGTCACTAGCTTTAATAATCGAAAGACATGTGGCTCTATTACACGCTCGTAAGCTGTACTTAACGATGTCTTCTTTTTTTTTACCCCTCTGCAGTTCTCTCTATGTGTAGCGTTTTCTTGTTACAGCTTTAATTTTCCCTACGTCTCGCTAGATTTTCTTCTTACTTTTTTTTTTTTCTTGTTGGACGAATATTTCGTTTTAGGTATAACGTGCAGCCCGGATTGCGCTCCTGGTACTCGTGCTCCGAATTCCACGCAAACCTGCGAAGCGAATGCGAATTATAAAATCAATTCACGAGAACAATATACAGTTTTACAAATGCAATATATCTGTTGCCTAACGCCAAGGTTCATTTTTATACAGTTCATGGTAATTGTCTACGTCTACAAAGGTCTTGCATATTTTAAGAAAGTTTGTTAACTAATTTCTTGAAAACTTTTCTTATCTTTATCTACTCGCATAAATAGGATAAAAAATCATGGAATTTACTAAAATTTAATTGCGTCTCACGTTGTAATTTCGCATGAAAAATGTTACTTTCAGAAAAATAATATCGTGTCCTGCCAATATGCAATTTCATAATTTTGCTAATATCGAAACCATTTTATTCATGTATATGTAGACTTTAATGGCCGACCATGGCAAGCTTGTGAATCATATTGTATCGTAACGTTAACGCGTGCAATTAGAGTAATTTACATACTTGTATCAAATGGCGAACCGAAGACTGTCAGTTACTTGAGCCGTTGTGTAACATTCGCCAAGGCAACAGCGAACGCTTGTAATGCACTAAAAGGATATTGGAAATCTAGTGTGTAGGTGTTCCTATCTATCCTCCCAAATTGCATGACCTGATGGGAAATTGAAACGAATGCAATTACTCGGCCGTACGGGGCAAATAGAAATTCGATTAGAAGATTGTTCACCGTACCTGTCGACCCTTGAACTCTATTTGAAAATTTTTCGCGCTTTCTTGGATCACTCTGCCGCCGAAATCGAGTTGATACACTTGGCTGGACTCGTTCCACATTGGCGCTTTATTGTGCATCACGAGCTCCCGTTTCGCTGTCTCCGATTTGTGTCCGGATACTCCCGCCCCTTTCTGCTTTAACTATACATTGTTATAAATATATTACTGCCGAAACAAATATTCTTTTATATTCACATTTTCATCACTATAACCACAGACTTTTTAACGTGATCTACTCCGCATTGTTTTAAAAAGCCTATGTTAAAATATAAATTTTTCATTTAAGGATAATCCACTAAATTCAAATCAATCTAAACAATTTATAGACTGCAAACATTTTTTTAACGTGAAAAAGTCTTTTACACATCACTGCTGTGGCTTTTGTTTCAACTGTTCGTAATTTCGTGGCGATCATTTAACGAACCTTCTGGCGCAACTGTGCCTTTTGAAAAGTTTCAAGGTCTCTATAGTTCATCGACGATTCATCTGGAAGCAAGCCTTCCTCGTCTGAACTTTCGCCCCGGCTCTTTCGCGTTTTTCTGCTTAATAAAGGACTCGATAGCAGCCGCCTTCTAATTGGCGACGCCGACGCCGGTCTTTTACCTTTCTTCGAGGGAGCTGGACTACTCGGGGAACTTCTAGGTAATCTAAGAAATATATCGTAAAATCTGTTGGTCATTTAAACTGAATTACTCTTTGAACATCCATGAAGTAGTATATACAGTGTAGCAGTATATACAGAGCACTCACGTACGATACACACTGCATGGACTTACCTACAGGATGGACGAGGTGACGGTGGTGGCAAAGAATGACTTTCATCGAAATCTCGCAGTCGAGCTGCAAGACCGTCTAAGGATGATGCCAGTGAACCGCTTGGACTAGAACATCTGCAGTAGCAGATGAACAATATGAATTATTGCGACTGCTGCATCGAAACTGAGTAAACTAACATTTTCCCTAACTTTCCTCAACCGTGTGAAATTGCTGTCAAGTTCGGTCAAGAACATTTTAAATTATAGCCCGACGGCCACATAATAATAATAAAAATAATTGAAAGTAATAATTGAGTAATGATAATTGAAAAATGGAACAATTCAGTGAGACGTCGTTTTAAAGAGAATTTGTAGCCACAGTGGACACTATCAATTTCTTTCTTTCTTTTATCTTAATTTCTTGCTTTCAACTGTATATTTATACACTCGCAGTTCATCAATCGTTACTGTAAACTTACCTAGCAGGCGAATTAGGACTTTCTAGTCGGCTCGGTTTGACAGGGGAGTTCACCGTGCTAGTCCCGGCGACGCGTTTCGCACACTCAACGGACACTTCTATGACGTCGGACGTCTTCTCCAGGGACTCGTTGCTCTTCCCCTCGGTCATTTCGGCGTTGACGACACCCGCCGCCTCTTCGATGTGCTCCGGCAACTTGGGCGGCGCGGCGACGTGATCGTTCACCGGGAATATGTCGCTGGAGTCGAGACTCCTCGATTTGCCGCAGTTGCGGAGCCTCGGCGACTTGGAGGTCTGCTGTCCGATCTCCAGCTGAGTCTTGTTCTTTTTTCTCCTTTTGGTCTTTCTCGAGACAAGGACCAGCCTCTTGTTGGGCGCCTCTTTCCTGAGCATCTTCAGAGCGACGTCGCAGGGGACCAGCTGCGCGTCCACCATGTCCAGGTAGCCGACGCTGCAGCTTCTGACTATGGAGTCGTTGACGCACAGGGGACCGATACTGGCGACCGTGGGGGTTCGGTGAACGGCACGGGAGTGTTCCAACGCGACCGCCTCGCCGCGGGTCTCGTCGTCGATGAAACGCATCTCCTCGGACCTGCTGCTCGAGCCGCAGGTCGGCAGGTAGCTGGCGTTCGTTTTGCCGCAGGACTCGTGCGACTTGAAGTCTTTGAACTTCGAGATGCAGTGCGCGCACGACTGGCCGACGCACTGCTCGATGTTCTCTGGAAATTGATAAGAACACGCGGGCGAATGGTTACTGGCCAAGTGTATACCGTTCTTGCTGAAGGCGCCGTTGCTCTGCCCGTGGCCCAAGGCCGTCGCGCCGCTGCCGGAGTTGTGACTAGCTTTCCTACCCTGAACACCGTTAAGGAAGATGGCCTGCGGCTGGGGACAACTGTTGTTGTTGTCCAAGCCGTTCACGATGGAGCTTTGGGGACAGTCGCGGCTGCTCGACGGTTCCGCGCCCGGGCTTTGGCCGTTGTGTATGGACATGGGAATGATCGTCGTTGGACAGGACGACAGGACAGCCTTGTCGTCCTGGGAGATCTGATTGAATTTGTTGTTCTCGAGCTCCTTCTTCGTGACCATACCAACCTGCTGGTCGGCCAGAACGGTCTTCATCCGTTGGATGTTGTTCGCGTAGTCGGTCCCCGTGTTCGAGGTCGCGATGATCGTTTGCGTGGGCGCGACCGCGTTTTTAGGCGACTGGAGGGCCGGCACGTCGCAACACCTTGGCGGGTTGTGTCTCGGCGGCGTTCGATAGGTATTCGCTGGCGCGGTTCTCAGATTGTCGTACAAGTTCCCTATTTCCTGCAGGTCTACGTAGGGCAGCTCGTTCTCGTAGTTCTCGACTCTCGAGAGCGTCGCGGGCAGGGTTTCGTTGGCCATGAACTGGTTGGAGATTTGTGATTTCGGACGATTAGAGTTTAGTCGTGCGTTGCGCGGCGTCATCGGCGCGATAGGCGGCGGCTGGGCATCCGGCGTGCTCCTCGATGCTCCTTGGAGCTCCTGGAACGTTTCCTCCTCGTCTTCGGAGAACAGGTTCGGGTTGAACGTGGGGTCTGGACCTGCAAGGATTCAAACGGTCAGTCAATGAGATTCAGTTTATCTTTGCGTAGGTTTGTTTCTTCGTTGCGGTACCCACCTGCCGGAACGTCGTCACGCAGCTCCGTTATCACCAGAGTCATTTGCCGCGGTTGCAAATGCAGCAACGACGTACGATAGGTGACTTGGCCCAGGTTAGCGGGCACCGAGTCTGCCAATCCGTGGAACTTGAATTTCGTGCCCCAGATATTTGACGTTACTTCGACGAGTCTCGCGTGCTGCAAACAGATACGTCTTGTGACACCGGCGGTCACGCGACCACCTCCGCGGCACTCTAAGACCGAAAGAGCTCGTTAAACTTTGCTATATCACGCTATTTCTCTTGCATAGATTTCGGCGATGCGTTTTCTTTAAATTTTACACAGAGCTCTTTGAGTCAGTAGGTAGTAGAAGCTAGTAGTAAGTGGTAGAAGCTAGCAGTGAGTAGTAGAAGGTAGCAGCAGATAGTAGTAGATAGCGGTAAGTACTAGTAGACAGCGGCTAAACGTCGATTCCGTGCAGTCTTTTTTACCAAGTATCAAGCACGAGGATGAGAGAGCATCAAAGCGTATTTCGCAACTCCTACACATCTTTCATGGTCTTCTGAATCTTTAGATTGGAAACATATATTTCAACATGTTTCGTTTTACGTGTACCGTCGATAGTACACGCTCACATGTTTACTTAGTGCACTCAAAAATAGTTTATGACCATTTCGGAACTAAAGAATTAATTTCCGCCATAATGTTTGTCATAATGTTTGTTTCATTGTTATATATTAATAGTTACATATAATATGTCAAGGTTAAATTTTAATTTTATTTTTGCCAAGGAAATAATAAGGCATCAATGTGACGTGGATGTCGATCGTCATCCACCCTTCACAATGAATTTCTGTCATTCTACGGTTACGTGAACCTTTAAGTGTTCAAGCTTTTATAGCTTCTAGAAGAGTCTCGAAGAAGTGACAATTTGATTACAGTTTTAGTTTCGTTAATAAAATAACTTCGACTTAGGTAACTTATTCGACAACCCTCTCTTATTTTCCAAAATAAAACGAACGGAATCGCTAACCGAAAGTTTACCTCTGGCAGAGTGGCTACGTAGGTAAGATCGTCGTTCTCCTCGTTCGACTTGTCCTCCGCTCTTTTTCTCCTATTTTTCCGTTTGTTCCTCGGTGACCCGCACAAATCGGCCGTGTCCCTTTCCGTGTCGGAGCCATCGCTAAACGACGGACATTGCGAGGTGTCCTCCACGTCTTGCAGAGTGTCCTGACTCTGCGGATCGAATATCACGAACTCCGGCCTGATTTTGCTGGTCCGCCTGCCCTTCAGGAGGGGCACCAGCCCCCCGAGGTGCTCTAAGTATAACGTGTAACATGGGACCGGCTCCACCGCGTGCCTCAGCATGGTGCAGTACAACCGTCCTCCTCCCGGAGGTGGACGCGATACGAACCGCCTTAGCTCCCCTGGTTCTGGCACCGAACATCTGAAAGCAGGTTGCGCAATCTTATAATCGGATCGAAATATAACCGGTTACGTAAAGCTCCCTTTTTAGGTGCGAATCCGGTTAGGAGGGAACGCCTATTATAGCTTGACACCTCGCGCTACGCTAGCTAGAAAAGTGCAAGTGGCAGTGATCAATCTGATTAACGATCTTCTATTTTATTCACTGATTCGATACGTTTGCTTAAAACATGTGAAACTCAAGTGCACGCGTGAAAATTGGTTTCCATGAGCCTGACTCGTGATAGAAAGTTCGAATAAAATTCTGCTTTCTTCTGATCGATATTTATGTATTTAAATAAATATTTAAAGCACTTCTAATTATTGAAATTTTCTGTTATATAATAAATTGCATTTGCTTCTGAAAGAGACAAACAGAATCAATATTGATTAAACACTGCTCATAACGCGCTCGATACAGCTTTATAGGGTAAGGGTTACGAGCTTGAGCGAATTTAAACGAAACCTCCAGATCGATTACCTTATTGTACTAGCGAAAAGTGCAGCCACCGACGCTCTCAATCTCGGTGGCAACGGAAGCTGTTGAACACTGGATTCCCTGGTTAGAGTAGCTCTCACCGCCAAACGCGACAACAATTGCAACGAGCCGACCCGTCTGCGGAACGAACGCAACGAGTTTCAGACAGGCAACCGTGAAAAATAACCAACGATACAGTATTCTCTCCGTAACTGTCAAAAAGATCTTTACCGTAACTGCAACGTTTCTCATATTTTATTTCTCTTTATGGGACTTTTACCAGACGCCTCGTTTGTTTGATTGAACTGACACCAGACACGGCGCACATAACCATAACAAGAGTAAAGAGTAAAGTAAAGAGAGCAAAGTTTTCGACCTCAATTTATTATTGTCGGTTTCGTCAGAAGTGCAACGGTAAAAATGTCATGGACAAATTTGTCCACGTTCGGAACGCCGCAAAAAATTTTAGTACACACCTGTACCTCTATAACTGTCACTCGACAGACCCGAGAACCGGCCAGTGACGGAGAGAACACCGTAATAACGGCGGGACACACGAGTTACCTTGACACCCAAGCCGCGTGAACACGTGCTCCTGTCGCCACGAAAAGTCTCCTGTCGTTGTGGCCCCACGTGAGAGCCGACACCGGGCACTGGCATCGATAACAAAGAAACGAATGTGCATCACGATCGCGGTGCCTTCGCGTGGATAACCGATCGTTCGGTAGGGGGATAGATACGTACTTGCGTGTACGGTATCGCGGCGGTGTACACGAGGGCACCGGTGACCGAGTAAAACTTCAAAAGGTTCGTGTACTCGTGGGGGCTGCTGCCCTGCGTGTCCGACTCCTGCGTCCCGGCTATGGCCAACAGTTTACGCGAATTGCTCCATTCCGCGTGCAACGGCGCCTTCAGGTTCGTCCGTATCGTGATGGGCGATACGTCGTCGAAGGACCGCAGCATCACTATGTTCCCGTCGGCTAAACAAACGGCCAGCACGTAGTTCCGATCGTCTGCGAAAATATACGATGCCATACACCTTGACATAACCATGTTTCTTAATTACGCTACAACGTGGTCCTTCGCTATAGCGATCTACGATTTAAAAAATAATTTTTTGGTCTAACCAAACCTACGTTATTTTGCTCCTGTTATTTTAGAATTAATGCTAAACGTTTTTGACTAAAAGAAAATACGTTTTGGATGAACGACAACGAGTATACGATAATTATATTACTGTTACAATTATATCACAGTATACAGTGTATGCAGCAGAATCTAACAAGGCGAGTTATGACTTTCTCACGTTATTATACTACTTTTATATGTAAGATATATATACTATAGGTTTCGAAGCTATTTCAAATGGCTTCTAGTGCAAATTTGTAATATGAAATGTGTACGTAGAAGTGCGCGAAATGTTCCGCGGTTAATAAAGGAATACAGGCGATTAAATTGTAAAAGAGAGACGGTGTATACCTCTGTGAGATCTGTCGTTCGATAAATCGTCGTCCCCTTCTTCCATGGTGAACTTCTCCACGCTCCAAGCCATCGAAGTGACACCAGCTGCTAGTTGCACTTCCGACACCATTGCACCGTGAACGTCCATTACTATTAATTGCCCCGCAGTCGTTCCGAAATATACCTGCGGTCACAATATCGGATAAATAAATTAAGCTGGATGTACTTGAGATAATTCCTCCGGACACGGCAAATGTTTCAGGAGTAATGGAACACACAGAGTGCTCTACGGGTTCCCGTACAAACTTCGCAACTGCGTATTCTAAGTAAAATTCTAAGCGAAAACGAGAAAAGTAATAATCGCTTCAATCGTATTTTGTATTTCCATTTCTGGCATTCTAATATTTTATTTCTGTTCGCATAGAACGCGTCGAATTTGGTCGAAACCCGTGGAACACACTGTATAATAATTATGCAATTTCTATGAACTGTCTTCTAAAGATACGTGAGAAATGTTCCCCTCTCGCATTCCAACGTTTCTAATTTTGATATCGATGTTGACGCCGTAAACCTTCATCTACTTTTAGAGATTACTTAAGGTGTAATGCACATTTCAGGTTACCAAGAAGACAATCCATCGCACAAGACTGTAAACACTGTGCCTTGTAATTGCGCTATTTCGAGATAACGCGATACTTTAGCGCTATCGAATCAACGCTCGTTTACCGTAGAAAGATGAACAAGTTACAAGGTCCTCGGAAGTTCGCGCTCGGTTAAAAATTCAGTAAAAAATGCTGCAATCGATTTTCTCGAAATTGTCTAGCCCACACGAAATGCAAATTGAAACAAATTTGATTTGGAACGAACGCGTTCAGCTTACGGAAACGAAATTACGGTAATCGTGAACGGTCTATTCTCTTAGTTAAACAGATTTGCCGCAATGGTGTTCGAGTTAGTTGCTCGACTCGCTCGATATTCGATTCAAGAAAGACACTTTCGAATAAAAACCCGACCGTTATGATATATATATGATGTATATATAGAGGCGTAGCGAGCGATATAAAGTTGTAGCAAGTTCCTGTGCGATATACCTGTTGATCATCCGGTGTCCAAATACCACAAGTAACAATAGCTTTGTCGTTCAACGTCGATGCCCAGTACCTTTGACCCCCGACGGTGCCTACGAGCACGAAGCCGTCCTGTGGACAGGAAAATTCATTGATCTCCCATTCGGACGAAATCAATTCTACGGTGTCGAATCTAGAATTCAAGTTCATGATTTTTATATTTTCGAACGTCGTGAGGAATAAGCTAGATCTTCGGATGGACCACTGCACGAGACATACAGTCAGTCCCATATTCGTACTCTTATTGCTTATAAGAGAAATTTGTTGAAATCAAGGGACGCGTGTAAGAGTTTGCAATAAACTTGTTTATTGTAAATGATGAATTTGCAATAAAAATGCAAATTCGTCATTTCATGAATGAATCGATTCATTCTAGTTCTGTATTAGGTTTTCTTCAAACTTTTCCTCTTCCGTCACATCCAAAAATATGAGATAAGATAATAAAAGGTTTGTTGCAAAATTTTACACGCATCCCTTGATTTCAACAGATTTCTCTTATAAGCAACGAGGGTACGAACACTTACAGGACTGACTGTAAACCTCCGTTTCTCGGTCTCATGGAAAATATTATTACAAATGAGCTTCTTCGTGGCTTCCAGTGAATTAAGTTCGTGATCGACGCTTTATTATCGGAACTAGCACAGGGATGCTCCATTAATGCTGGATTCATACACGGGGAATTGGCGCCAACGTCATTGAGGCCAGCTCCGCGTCCATGCCCGATTCAAAAGTTGGCACCAACTTCGGCTCCATTTGAAACGCAGTCGGCGCATATCTGGCCGCATGACCAACATTTCGTCTTGTACCTTGTTTTATCCATCGACAGATAAAAATGTTCGGGACCGGGGAACGCGCGCAACATTGAACGGCCAAGGCCCGCGCGTTCGGATCGGGATCTTACTGACCCTTGCCGCCTCTCTGTTCCAACCTCCCTAGGTGCAACTATGAATAATGCATACACGCGGAATTTAATCCTGAAATATTATCGCGGCAGTGTTAGGCAGTCTCGAGGGGAATTTCTATAAGCTCTGTCCGAAGCTACCGGCGACCATGATTCAGAATTAAATTTCACGCGTGTGCATCTAAGCGCGCCGGTCTCTCGCGTATCCCGCGGTATAATTGTTTTGCTAGAATCCACCGTGCACGTTGCGATGCGACGCTACAAAAATGAAACGGCGAAGCTTCGATCGATGGGATTTTTCGGCATTAACGGATTAAATTCGAAATATCGAAGAGTTGTGAATAAATGGGAAATGATCACGTGATTCTTCATTTAGCGGAACGCGTTGACAGGGTAGCAAACGATGATGAAAAAGGGTATTGCCTCGAAAACAGAGAATGTTCAAATTAAATGAAGTTATATTTAATATTGATGTATTTTGCTAATGGTAGTGATAAGGGGATTTTTGCGTTCGATAAAAATCGCCTGCACCGACTGCAACATACGGAAGCTGTATCGATGTCTTTAATAATTTTTAAAAATGAAAATTTTGCCTTTTTGCGGTCGAATCGGTCACTGTTCATTCAGCAACGAATTTCATTCGTTACGACGATGAATTATGATCGAAAGGGGGATGCTGTATTAAATACGTGTCACCGCATGAGAATGTTCATTAAGCACGTAGTGAAGTCAATGAAAACTGTTTACCCTGTAACATATGACAGCCAACCGACCGTCGTGCGACCAAGAGAAATGCGTGACTGGAATAGTTCTGTCGTTGATAAGCTCTATACTCCACCTCCCCTCGTATTTCATCCACACAAAAATTACGCCGGAACTGTCGCACGAAGCTAACTTCTGGTATGGCTCGTTCCATTTCACTAGTATCACCTGAAACATGAATTCAAAACTCTTCTCATACATCTACGAGACAAACAGTGGTGCGACAGATTTGATATGAAACACACTTTGCCGCGAGCATCGCAATTATTTTCGAATTGGGGTGTTTCTTTCGTGCACAGGGTGTCCAAGAAATGTCCGACAATTTGTAAATGGTTGATTCCTGAGGTCATTCGTAGCAACTTTTTTCTTAGCGAAAATGCAATTCGCGGATGCCATTGCGAGTTATTAACGAAATGATAAGTTTGAACAGTATTTTTCAGACAGTAAGAAGTTGCTTCAGATAACCCCAGGAACCCTTCATCTCCCTCATTGCGAGTGACTTTTGGGACACTCTCGGTGTTTGGAGAAGTTGAAGAACTTGCCTTCCGAATTTTCGCCGTGAAATCTGAGCGATGTTATTTTGAAAACGAAATAGGTTCTGACCCTTAGAAAATTGTTCCCGCGACTGTAAATATACCCGAACCGCGAGAACCATTATTTTCCAGAATGGAAAAGAAGTCCCTTGTTAACTAGTTCATACCCTGGAAGCTAAAGAACTTTTTAAGACCAGAGCGGGCCGTAGTTTCTAACAGAATGAAGGTCCGCGACGAGGCAATTACTTTTTCGAGTTACCGAAGTTACAGTTACGAGACGACAACTGCTAAGAAAACCAAGTCAAGGTTCCATGTAACGACGCGTGTATAGATATTTGTTTCGCCTCATGGTGTTTCGAACAGGCGTATTTAACGGTCTGTCAACTGCCACCGGCTCTCGCCGGCTCTAGACACGAAGGCGTCAAGGATCCAGTTATTGAGTCGCTTTTATTTTAACCGAGCGTCTCCTATCGAGTTAACAATCCTTTCACTGTATTACGACGGGCCGAGTGTTCTAGGGCTAACCTTTAATTCGCACGAGATTCTGGGTCACTTGGCTACACGCAGTCTGAAAGCATCAAGGTCTCGGACAACACGGTACGTTATTCATAGCACAATTTGCCTACAGCGACGAACTTCGGAGCGTATTATTGTGATATAGTTCGAACGAAATCTTCACGCGTTCACGGATGGAGCAATAGCCGCAAGAATTTGTTGTTACGGTATTAACCTATTGCAATATAATAACGAGTCAGACTGGTGTTAAAGATTCCACGCAAGATCTACTATATATAAATATTAACTTTTCCTACGTCGAAATCAAATTGAATTTTTCTATTATCAAAGTCTAGAAACGGAAAAATATTTTGTATTTATTTTTTATATTTTATTACCATAAATATTAAGAACAAGTTAATGCTAATCAACGCAACGTTAGAAGGAGTCGTAGTGCAAGGGGTTAATGTTAAACCTATCGAACACTGAAAATGACTGTCGTCTGTCGTTTTATGAGAACAACGAGACTAATCTGTTTTTATTGCAACGTGTGCTTATTATTTAATTATTTTCTATCCGAGAATTTTTATAATGCCTACAGCGTTAATATAAAATGTTGGTAAAAAATATATTTTTTTTTATAATAATTTATATAATTTTTAAGCCACATCAATTTTTTCGAAACAATATCAAAATGTCGCAACTATAGAGTGCCAATTTCTGGATAACCATGACTTTTATGAAAAGTGCATTATTAAAAGTGCATTACCGATTAAACATCCGACCGAACCGAATTGTTATTTCAGTTAAATGTTTCCGTGGAAGAGAAATTGCACGTGGTTGTCGAAAGCGGTTCGATTAAAACGCGTGGGACGACGTTTATTTTATTGTAATTACGAAGACTTTCTCTCCCGTGATAAATTAATTATTGAAACATCGAAAGTTACTGTTGATTAAGCCGCCCCGGAATGAAATCTTCTTCACCCCCTCGAAAGTTTCCAACCGTTGAGAAGAGTTTTCAAATGAGCGGGGAATTTTTTCATTTACGGTACTCCATTAAAAATAAAATAAAAGAGAGTTTAAAGATACGGGAACAGAAATTCAGGAAAAGAAATCTTGTACGGCAGATTAACCCTTACAGCGGTAATTGCTTTACTTTAAACTGGTTCGCTACGGTAACAAGTCGGTCCAAGATCCTAAGTAGATTCAACCTGCCTGTTATTAGCGTGACGAGGTAGTTTATTTGAATAACACCGAGCCGTACTTGCAGCTTATAAATCACGATCGTAAATAGATACTTCGTCCGGATGCTCTTAGTAAACTTCACGCTTTAATTACGTAACAATACATGCATTGACAATATCAGATTTGCTAGTCTCGTTTCTGGTATATTCGTACTAAACGAATATACCTGAGATTATTTCAAGCAACTTTCCCTTTACAAACATTTTCTCAGAGACGTCCTCAACGAGTTATTAACAAACAAAACATTAACCAATGAGAGGCGAGCACCGCTGATGCGAGGCTGAGCCAATAAGCGAAACTGGGTTCCAACTGCTTATTGGCCTCGCGTCATCGAAGGTTGCTTCCCATTGGTCAACGTTTTTCGTTAATAATTCGTTTACGATGCCCCGGAGAAAATTTTTCTAAAGGAAAAAGTTACTCGAAATGACCTTAGGTATCTCCCATTTTCTGATTGTTACATATTTTTGTGAAATATGTAAAATACCTATTTTACACCCTGTAAAATAGAATACGTAATAATATGGCTTATAAAATGGAATGTTATAGCTCTCAAATCATTTTGCATCTTAACGAAAATGAATGCTCCAGAATTCACGTCAGCGGACATATTAACCCTTAGCACTCGAGTGGCGACTCTGCGGCGCCATTAAAATTATTGTAATACATTCCAAAATTATTTTTAATAGACATCGTCAAAGCTTAGATTTAAAAATTATTAAAAGTGTAACTATTATATGAGTCACAAGACTCAATTTCATATGCATAAAATAAATATTATTACATAAAGTGGAGACACTAGAAGCCAGAAAAATTATTTTAGATTTGCAGTTGAAATGGCTTCGAGTGCAAAGGATTAATTCTGCGAACGTGTCAATAAACAATGAACTCTAGGATTTTCTGTTACGACATCGCTACGTATCCCGATAATTACGCGTTGACGCTTCACCGTTCCTTACTAAAATAATTCAGTTCAAAGGCTTTAGTTTTACGGGTAAACGATACCTATCTTTTGATCTTCCTCGTCTCACGGGGACAGACAATCTTTTGTTGCTCGCACCGGTACTCGCTCGCCCGAACATCTTTTCATCGAGGAAGTATATTACACTCGTATGATCAAAGACGAATTCGCGTATCTTACTAAAAGATTCGAACATCCAGACGTTTCATTATTTCATTATTATAACGGGTCTACGAATACGATTTTCCTCTAAACAGGAAAAAAACACCGCGTGTTCCTGCATTAACTCGTTTCGAAGTGCTTTTGATATATGTTAGAAATATTTGTTGGACGTTTACTAGCGTCAAAGGTCAAAGTTTTCATTTCTTTATTTGCTATCTTTAAATCTTTAGATTCGCCAATTCCAAAATTTTAAATTTGCTATCTCTAAGTTTTTAGATTTGCCAATTCTAAAATTCCAAATTTGCTATCTTTAAATTTTTACATTTGCTATCTTTAAATTTCAATTTGCTATCTTTCAATTTTTAGTTTTGCTATTTCTAAATTTTAAATTTGCTATCTTTAAATTTTTAGATTTGCTACTACTGAAATTTTAAATTTGCCATTCCTAAATTTCTCAATTTGCTATCTACAAATTTTTAGGTGTGCTTTACACTCGTATGATCGAAGACGAATTCGCGTGTCTTACTAAAAGATTCGAACATCCAGACGTTTTATTATTTAATTATTATAGCGGGTCTGGGAATACGATTTTCCTCTAAACAGGAAAAAAAACATCGCGTGTTCCTGCGATAACTTGTTTTTCTCGTGTAATATCTTTCGCGTAAGATAAAGATCAAAGGAAAAATTCATTATTAATTTCTCGCACCTTGTAGGTGTACGCGCTGCCGGGGTGGGGAGCCCTTAAGTATACTTGATCCCTTTTTTTACCTTTTTTTTATAGTTTTATCGTTTTATCTTTATCTTACTGCGAATCCCGATTACGGGGATCAGTGGAGACAAGAAAATAAAAGACCTCGCAGTCTAGGTTTTTTTTACGGGTGTTGCCTGTCTGTTCCCCTAAGGCACATTTATTGACTTCGGCTATGAGAGCGGTGAACGTTCGTTCTCATTTATCACGGTGGATAAAGAAAACTTTAGCGATTCGCAAATAACGGAACGAAAACGATCTTAATATTATCTGTAGTGACAAATATCGGTTTAAGTGATTTTAGAACGGGGGAAATTTAGAATCATTTTTCAGCGACGTTTTGTGGCTGCGAAAAGTATTTGAATACAAATGCAATAGTTTAATTTTAATTTAAAGATTGAACTCTTTATTTTTATAATTCATTGTTCATTTTCGTCTAACATTTTTGTAGATGTATTGATTGGCGGAAAACTGAAGACATCCTTATCGTAAAATTATACTAAACCGAAAAATCTCTAAACATTTCGAACAATTTTTCTCACGATGAAATCTGACACTCAAAAATTAAAGTTTTATTTTTATAATGAACCCTTAACACGTGATTTACGTGTAAATCTCAATAAAATAATGGTATACCAATAAAAACTGTGTATCAAGAATTAGTTATGAACGAAGAGATCCAATGTTTAAATCTATGTTAAATTCATGAGAATAATTTTTCAATGTTTATAAATGACCCAATATTAGTATCATATAGACATGCATATAGAATATTCTGCATAAAGCATGAATAACATTAATTATAAGAGACCAGGTTTCCACACAAGAAAACATAATCAAAGAACAATTAAAAATGCTGTCTAATATTAATGATTCATTAAAGAAAACAGTATACAATTAATCGACGATAAGCATTCGATAATATTTCGCTAAATCAAATAGAATTTCGTTCTTCGTCAAATCTGGTGTCCTCACGGCGACATAAATAATTTGAAGCGGAATAATTAATTTGTGTCGCCTCCTACGCGCGATCTTTTTTAAATGGCGTGCCGCGGAATAGTTAAGCGGCCCGAACGTTAATGGCGCTAATAATAAAACTTGAAAGCGCGGAATGGGCATGAAAGCAGAATTTTCGAACGGCGGGTTTTCCTTTGTGCCGGAGCCGCGGCGCTGCGAGTGCACCGAGAACGAGCGCACGGCGAAACGACGCGGGGCACACAGCAGGACGAAATTATGAGGGAGCATGCGAGTGCTGATGCACGGAAACGACATTCGCGGATCGATCAGCAGCAATACACTTTCATGACGGTACAATGACACGCCGGTAAAGATAGCTTGAGCATAGGCCTGGATTTACTGTTTGCGGTAAATATCTGCGCTTTGATTTCTGGCGGGCGACGTTGACGAGCACGTATAAGAGCTAACCGGCGAGCTAATTATAACGTTTTGTTCGCACACGCATTACTTGTTTGTCGCGCATCCGGCGGCTAAATATCAACATCGACTTTCGGTATTGATTCCATCGGGCTCGCGACAAACACTTATTTAAACATACATTTCAATTTCAGTTTTATTTTACTGTTCTATTTTTTATCTTATTTTTTATTTTATTGTTCTATTTTTCATCTTAATTTTTATTTTATATTTTATCTTATATTTTATTTTGTGTTTTATTTTATTCTTTATTTTATTTTGTAATAGAAACGAATTTTCTTTGCCTTAAAGATATATAAAGGATGTAAAAAGCATAAAATCAATAGAAAACAATACTCTGACTCTGTAAAGAAAAATTGCAACATGAACCAGAGAAATGAGTCATTAAGTTAAAATATTTTCCTAAACATATTAAATCGTACATTAAAGTATTAAATATTGATAAAGTCGTGAAATGTGTATCAGCGATAAAATGAACAATTTAATTTCGTATTACAACAGTCACGCATAACTTACCAAAGCGATTGCAGTATCTAACTGGTTAAATAATTAAATAATGTGTTCGCAGCATTTGTAAGCAGATAAACGATTCTGATGTCCTTACTGTGACCAATGTTCTTAGCGCGGACTTAATATTGCATGAAATTGCATTTCGCGCGAACGTAGAAAAATAGCATTATAGAGAGCTATAGTCGAATTGCATTCAACTGGTTGTTCAAGGTCGGTTCCCTCCACCGCCGCGTTTATGTCACAGGAGATCTCGCCCCGCCTTTTGAGACACGAATAGGCAGCAGGCTAGTGGTGCCCGAAGGTCTGTTCCGAGAGATGAAAGATAAAGCAATCTGTTAATCAAACAGAATATTGTGTATATAAACTCTGAATAGCATTGAGCCATCAATTAATTTTGACCCGGCTCTCTGGTCACGTGCCGCTGCAGGCAAATATTAACCGAGGAAGGAAAAGATCGATAAACGGTAAGAAACCGGATACGATTGTTTACTCCGTGGAAGCAATTAAACCTCGATTATAAAGCAATTCGTCGATTATACTCGAATGGGATTTTATATTCCGTGTTCAAGAACGACCTTATACCTTTGATTTCACGAACGTCTGAGTACGCATGCACCGGGTGGTCCATTTAAAGATGTCTGTCGTAATGTATTCGCCGATGTTATGCATCATGTTTCGAATAATATTAATGAGAAACACTTTGATATTAAAATTCGTGAATGTTAATAATCGAACTCTACTGCGAATTTTTATTTCCAGAATGAAAACTTAGTTTGAAGTACGTTTTTAATAAATTACGTACAAGCTTTATTATATGTTCTTTTATTTTATTTGTATGTTATTGAATATGGTTAAATATGGTATGTATATTTCTTATTATAAAGAAGAATATAAAATTAGTTCGTTGACTGTAATATGAATATATTAGACTCGATGGAAATTATATTATATATATTATAGAATAGATATAGAATATAATAAATATTATATTAGATATATTATATACAGAATATGTTATATTTATATTATATATTATATTAGATATGTATTATGTATAATATGTTATATTAAAATTCAACACAGACTAGAATTAGATCTCGGTTCGTGAGAGAAGTAGAATCAGCGAGTCATGATCAGACGCGTCGGCCAATTATCATTGTTGCTTACAGATTTGATTTAAAAAGCATGATCCAGCAGATTCCAGTCTTAAAATGATATACCCGCAGATCCAATAATAAGAAATATGCTCTCGCAGGCTGAGAATCCGTCACCGTGAGTTATAACATCAGCTGCGGGACACAACCTGTATAATTAATCGAGTAATCCCGTTTCAGCAACAATCCGCCTCTGTTTTCCAGTGAACGGTGCTCGGTCTATCACAAAGGTGACCCAATCTAACGCAACGAGAAATGGCAGGTAGACCCGGTAAATTGATGGTTCTCCGTGTGCTTGACCAATCGATATTCGGTCACATGCCTCGAAGAATCGATAAATGGATGTCTCGGGGCACTCGATGGACGGCACCGGTTACAATACAAGTCACGAGCGCGCAAGAAAGAGGATCTCGCACGTGACAAGAAAACATTTCGACGGTCCCCGCCGTTTGTACACCGATGAACGCGACCCACCGCCGCGCTCCAACGTTTGCAACCGGCTCGCGCCCGGCGCGCACAAGTATGAACAACCGTTCAGTGGGGGATTATTGATGGTTTCGTTGGAGCGCTTTTCACTCGACGGCAAATGTTCCCCATCGACGTCCAATCTGGCTCTCCGCCCTCGCAGATTTATTCGCGCCCGTTATTACCGGATAGCGAAACAGTCTGTATCGGTTTCCGGAAGTATTACGGCACTTCGAGCCGTCATAGGGAGAAAGTTCGACGACTGTTCCCCCCTCGGAATGATTTTTGAAAAAAATTGTCGAAACTGAGTACGTTCGTTCCAGGATCGATGCAACGATTCTTGGAACGGCATAAATAATTCTGGTATATTTAAAAAATGTATGTGGTGGGTGGTAATATTTTTCTATAAAAAATGTAGTATATTCCAGGAACGTTGTACAACGGAGTAGCTTTTTTCGTAGACGTTTATCTTTATCTTTGACGTCTAAACTTTGATCATCGTTTACCGATATCTGCATATTCATATTTGCAAGCTAAACATTGGCTGGGTTTTACTTTTAAAATTCCTGATGTAGAATTAATATTGATCCACATGTCCGAGGATATTCGTAGAACGAATTCACGGGAGGAACAACCGTGGATGAATTAACGAACGAGACTGATCGAAGTCAGAAACAAAAGTACGCGCGCGACGCTCTGCGCCCATCGCATGGGAATCAGCGAAGAGGCACGGTTTTTCATTGGCTGCGCGGAAGTTATCCTCGCTCTGGGAGCATAATAAAATCTGGTAAACGTAGGGAGATGAAAAGCCAGTTATAAATTGTTCGAACATGACTGGCCGGGAAAGTCGAGGAACCGTGGAGATAGAGGAAGAGCGGTGATCGATAAGAAGCTATGGGTTGCCACGAATTCTCCCGTGGCGTCGTAACCGTGCAGAATGCGAGATTGTAGGGGAACGTCTGGGGGCGACCAATATATTCGAAGAGACCTGGTATATTCCTTTTTCGGGAAAAACACCGGTTCCGCGCCGAACGAGATTTATCCGAACTTTTCCTCTCCAGACGCTATTATATTGTATGGAGAACTCCGGGCAGACGTAGTGGAAAATTAAATAACTTGTTCCTCGCGGAATAATTTTTCCCGGTTGTTTCCCGTACCACAGTCGCGCGAAGCGAACGTCTGAGAATGTATTCATTTGTTGAGGTTCAAACCGGCCGTCGAGTTCGTCGAATACGATAATTTCGCCGATCCACGGAATTGCGGGCGCTCCGATCGAATGAAAAATCGAGAAGCTGTTCCGAAGTATCAGATACATGTTAGAGATATTTGTTAGTGTCAAAGGTCAAATTTTTCATTTTTTATTTGCTATTTCCAAATTTTGAATTTGCTATCTTCAAATTTTTAGATCTGCTACTTCTAAAATTTTTAATTTGCTATTTCTAAATTTCTTAATTTGCTATTTCTCTAATTTTTAGATTTGCTAACCTCAAATTTTTAGATTTGCTATTTCTAAAATTTTTAATTTGCTATTTCTAAATTTCTTAATTTGCTATCATCTAATTTTTAGATTTGCTATTTCTAAAATTTTAAATTTGCTATTTCTAAATTTTTCACTTGTCCTCTTCTATATATTTCACTTAGCCTTTTCTAAATCTTTCACTTAGCAATTTCTAAATTTTTAAATTATCCGTTCCTAACCTCTTAACTCGGCTTTCTCTAAATTCTCCCATCGGCAATACAAAAATGTTGAAATTGGCATCTTTCAAATTATCAAGTCGGCGAATGAGGCTCGCGAAATAAGTCGAGAGAGGTTCGAGTTTAATGTTTGGAAATAATCTGGAAATATGGTACGAAGTGGTGCATTAAAGAACATTCAGAATGAAGTCACGTCGAGCCACAAGGTGATTAAGTATCATTAATTACAGGGACTTGATTTCTCGTTGAAAGCGCCAGACAAAGGGAAAAAAAAGGTCACGAGGTATCCGGACGGTTAAAATCGTGACAGCTTTTACATTCAATAGAGATTCGAACGGATATACAGAATTTCAACCAACCAGCGACTGTTTAACTGAATTTGCATTACGCCGCGGTGCGCAAGAATTAAATATTTGCGGAGGGAAAGTTTCGGTAGCCACCGACTCGGAAACCAGTCGGGAAACTTTTAATAGAACAAAGTTTTGTTTTTCTTGTCCCTTGTAAATGAAGAATAATTTGACAATACACATTCCGGTCCATCTATTTTGCACGGGAACAGTAATTAAACTTGGGAACGTTAGCAATCTGCCGTTCGAATTTGACCAATGAACGACGAAGTATTGGGTTGGATTTTCTTTTATTTT
>NC_135774.1:24543501-24574172 GCF_028453695.1 Augochlora pura | reverse complement strand
TTAAGCACTAGTTCATTTAATATCAATTAACAATAAAACTATACAAATTACGTAAATAAAACTATACAAATTACGTAAATAAAACTTATATTTGCAGAATATAAAGTAAGTGTTCTGACTTATTAAAAACCAATACATTCATTGACTCAACGAACAACAAAAATACGGAGTAAAAATTTCTCAAATACAACGGTGTCCGAATATTAATGCGGCCCACTGTATATTCGCTGTTTGTGTCTGTCCTGATTGGAAGAGTTAAATTCTCGCTACAACAAGAACGAGGACTTCTTCATGCGGCAAGTGCCTTGAACAATAAAGGGACTCGCGACGGTTTAGCCCGGGGAACAATAGGCTCGTTCCTCTCGATGGATCCTCGAAACCGGAGTCGAATTGCCGAACCTGCGACAGTCTCGAGAACCGATTCAGAGACATTTTTACGTTCGGTTTTTTTCGTAATCAATCCGTGGAACGAGTTCGAAGGGGAATCACGAATCCCCGTTCTTTTTCTCCCCCCGTCGCCCGGTGGAATAGTTCGGATCGAACTTCTCATTCAAATTATTTCCGGATCTTTCGCGAGAAAAAACTTTTCCCGACGTTGACTCGCCCGTTTCCACTCGCCGTTCGCGTCTTTCTCAGCCGGCGAAAACTCGGCGACGGCCACCGCGTTCCGAACTTTAATTATTCAACGGTTATACGTGGACAGCTCGGCAAATATAGGCCCGTAGGAGAGGATCAAACATTTTAAATTCGTTATCCTATTCCTAGTCGGAGGATAACAAATACGTTATGAACCCGTGGAAACGCTCTCTCGTACTGTTTGCTAAAAACCTATCGACCATTGAAAGCGACGATGTTTAAATTGAGTGAATTTATTTGGACTTTCTATTCGTTTTATTTCAAGGGACCGCTTGGACGAAAAAATTATTTTTGTCACTTCCTATTTCAGCGATGTTAAATTCAATTATGCGAAAGCTTCTGGTCGACACAGCAGGTTTGATAATAGAGTTTTTGTGATCGAATTCATTTTGATTTTACAATAGTATAATTGATAACTCTAACAGTATAATTTATTGGTGAATTTTCTTTAAAAACAAGGCTGTAGAGTTTATAGAATCGTGAAATAAATAACCCAGTTAGCTTTGGTGTTAAAGACAGTGAACTCTATCGAAAACCATATAGCCAAACAATCTTTCAAATTTATACTGTTTCAATGCTCGCTATTAAAAGTAGCGAATTCGTCCGCGTGTTTTTCGGTGTTCTAAGCTATCGGGATTTCCGTTGACCGCTAACTAACGAGGCTTCAACCCCGAAAGCCACGCCAGTTAAATCCGGTGGTTAAAAAAAGCGGAAAAACACGGGAGAATTCATTCGAAGCGAAGACACTAACTCACAATCAAAACGGTTCGGTATTTCATCATCGGATAACACTGCGAGCTTAAATAAATTCGCTGTTTTAACGGATACGAGTTTCAGACATTTTTCACAGCAACATAGAAGCACTTGAAATGTTTTTTTCTGCCGTGACACAACTCGTTATTCCTCCGGCGGGTATGATTGATTTGTAGAACAGGCGAATCCGCGGAATACACTGAGCAACAAGGAGCAGCGAAAAAGCGAAACGGACTTTACGGAGAAAAATAACAATTCTCTGTATAGAATGAATCTGCGACGTTCGCTGCCTGAAACGTTAATTTAGTGAATGAAGCGAACGAACGTGCGGGCATTTAATAGAACATTATCGCGCCGGATTACGTGGGCACGTAAATACGGTGTTTTAATATCGGCACTCGGCCATAATATGGAGGACACGGTGCGCTGGTTGTTTAACAAATTCGAGCGATATCTCCCAAGTGTGTACCAAAAGGGGTGGCTTTCCATTTATTCGAAATTCCTGCATAATGTGCCGGACGTTTTAGCGAATCCGCTCCATAATGCGATCTTCTCGACCGCTTTCTTCTTCCTTCGTTCCCACTTTCTTCAAATAAACAATAAACGCAAATTAAGGGATAATATTAGGTTGTCCTATAAGTTTCTTCCGCGCTACGCTATGAGTGACTTGAAGTGACTGTATTTATATAAATATGCAGGCTTATCTCTTAGCCGTTTATGGCATCGGTTTCAGTCGTCCCAGAGCTCTTTCAAAGTACGTTTCGCTGGTGACAGTCTTTTTTAAAATTGTTTCTGCACCGTTCAATATGGAGAGCCAAAAGAAGCATATGCGGCATGTTATGCTTCATTGCTTTAAAAAAGGCAATAGTGCAAAGGACACTGCAGACAAGATTTGCACCGTTTACGGGAGTGGGTACTACGACTATTAGAACCATCCGCAATTGGTTTAAAAAATTTAGAGCTGGCAATTTCGAGTTGAAAGATGAAGACCGCAGCAGCCGCCCAGCAACGACGGATACGGACATTATCAAGACTGTGCTCACTGAAAATCCGCGATATAGTGTGCGTGAGATAGTGGCTGCCACTAATATTCCCAAGACAACGGTACATAAGCATTTAATCAAGATGGGACATGCGAATCGATATGAAGTTTGAGCTCCACACCTATTGACGGAGACCGGCTTTATGAACCGCGCCTCTGCGTGCGATTTGCTTCTCCAGCGACATGAAAGGGATCCTTTCTTAAAGAGGCTTGTCACTGGAGACGAGACTTGGATTTTATACCAAAATGTGCATCGAAAACGCAGTTGGTCTAAGGAAAATAGACCTTCGACTGTTGCGAAGCCTGGACTTCATCCGCAGAAGGTTCTTTTGTGCATTTGGTGGGACTGGAAAGGTGTAGTCTACTACGAACTCCTTCCTCAAGGTGATACGAACAGTGCTGACAAATATTGCAATCACCTGGATCAATTAAAAAGCCGCCATAGCAGAAAAGCGACCAGAATTGGCGAACCGACGAGGCGTCGTTTTCCATCACGACAACGCAAAACCGCATGTTGCGTTGGCCGTAAGGCAAAAATTATTACAGTTTGATTGGAACGTTCTACCTCATCATCCTAGCTCCCCAAACCTTGCTCCATCCGATTATCACTTGTTCCTTTCCGTACAAAATTCTCTCCGTGGTAAATCTTTCAAATCCATAAGCGAAATAAAAACGCACCTAAATCAATATTTTGCAAAGCTTCAACAATTTTGGTAAGAGGGCATAATGAGGCTTCCTGAGAGAAGGAAGAAGGTTATAGAACAGAACAACAAATATCGTGTATTCATTTCGCATAAAAAAAAAGGGAAGAAACTTATGGGACACCCTAATAGAACACAGCAGCAGCGCGTGGCTCGAGTCGTCTTTCTATTCGAAATCGTCGCACGGATCGATCATGTTTGAGCCGAACCGGCTTTCGGTTTACACACCCCGCGCCTAAGCAGGGTTAATTCGATCTCGTAAGTTTGACGCGCGACGGCGACGGCGGCGGCGGCGGGGTGCACAATCGATCAGAATTTATTACGCTTCCCGCGTTCCTTGATCGACGAATTCTGTTCCATCGATGACTAGTTCAGTTTCCGGAACTAATTGTTGATTAACGATTCGGTAAAATCGTTTTCCGTGCCAGCGGCGACCGATGGAAAGGTATCGCGCTAATTTAGCTCCATTACCGAACGTATAATCAGATTGCAGGCGAACGATGGAATCGATTCGAACAAATTGACAGGGACTTTCGTCGAACTTCGCGATCGAACGTCTGCCCGCGCCACTGTTTCAACTGTTCCGTATTGGAGATCCGCGTAATTACGTTCCATCAATCTTCGGTTACTGTATAACTCCGGCCCGCGCGCGCAGTTCGCATTTACATCGTTGCACCTTCGCGCGACGCGTCATCCGCTATCATGCAGATTTTTATGTCAATCGTGCTTTCATCGAACGACGTACAATGGTATACGATTGCGTGAAGGATGGCATTTGTTCTGTTGTTGTTAACCGTAGAACGATCCCCCGTGGGGTTGCCGGTGATTGCACAACATTTTTAAATTGCCTGCGAACGTGTAAATGAATACTAAAACCTTGAAGTTTTCCTTATTCTCCTAACACCTGTCGTACTTCGTAATTTTATATTTTAGAGATAATAAATAATAGTTTGATTGCTAAGATTTTATTTCGATTTAATTTTATTAAAACAAATTTTATTAAATCAAATTTTATTTAACATGGAAAAATGAAAGAGGTCGTTCGAGGGTCAAAATTACTTGCAAACAGCGTTTTTCAGTCGAACTAAAATATTTTGTCGTTTTAATAGTATCCTCTTGAAAAGCATAAATTTATTCTAATCATGTTTTCAGATCTAGAAATAAGATAGATAGGGAAACGCCGATCTGCATACACGAGGGTCGTTTCCACCCTTAAGAACCGAACTGTGCCGATAATAAAAACTTCTTACCGGGTTCCCAAGAAAATTGCACGGTTCGAAAAGAAACTCGTCGCCGAGGGAAAGATTTAAGACGGCGCGTGGGTAATAACGGAAAAAATATCTCGCAGCCCCTCTAAACAAGAGGGCGGCCTTTTACGCGCGCGCGTAAAACAGGAATTCAAAGTATTTAGGCGCCATTAAAATGATCAGAAATTTACGATGCTTGCTTATGACCCCCTCCGAGAAGCCCTTGGGAATACACGTTAAAGCCATTACACGTCGGCGAGCGTAAAATGGACAGGCGTCTTCTACGGTTTATGCTACGTTTACCAAGAATTTCGCAGCGCTGTTCGCGAAACGATTCCATTCTGTCGCAGAAGCTCGCCAACGAGGCTATCCTCTTCTTTTTTTTCGTGCGAAAGATGTCAAACTCGCGCATGTCCCTCGTGTAAACGTTCCGGGGCTAATGATTCCGAGGCGGCTAAGGCGCTCCGTCCAAAAAAGAAAAGAAGAAAAAATGAAAAAAGAAAGGGTAAATTACAAGGCAGAAAAATGGGAACAGCACTCGACTGCGGTAAAACAAACTTTCCTTTCGCGGCCCGTATATTCATTAGACGCGTCTAATAAGTCCGGACAGTTTGTTGCATCTACGAAGTTATTATACAATAGCTCTCCCCGTCGGTTCCCGCGCGACGCGCAACGCCGCAGGCCAGAATCTGTATTCAGGCAATTATGTTGGCACCTGCGTCATTATACGTCATTAATACCGGCCTCTAAGGTCAGCCGACGCCGTATTTATCATCTTATTCAATCGGTGTCGAATACAATGGCGTCGGGTTAAACTGCACCGGAGCGTCTCCGGAGTTTGTAACGGATCGCGCGGCGTTTACACGCATCGATTTATACAGAGTTTAATTAATATTTCTGCTAAATTTAACCGCGCCGCTGGATTTATCCCGCGCAGAACTTTCCAGCGATAGCGTTTGAAGCGACGTTCGTCGGGATTGGCCCGTTTCTGCGCGGGCGGAAATTTGTTACAACACTCCGACAATCGAGCGCGTTTAGGTCCCTTAATTAATGGCAACGAAGCCGATCATCAACGATTGAATAACGCGGGAAATATTGACGTGGTATTCGATTAAACGCGGATACTTGTTACAAAAATATTTCGCTGAACTTTAACGGGACGCGCGAGCGATAAACGAAGCTAATAGCTGGATAGAATGATATGGCAAGACTCCGTGGAATCGCATTCGACGAACAGTTTTACGCTTGTTTATCGAAAATCTGTTCTCTCGAGGCACGGATAGCGTGACTAAATATGGCCGCTCGTTTATAATACCCGCAATTCCGGTGTTTGAACTAAAAACAGTCCTCGAATCGATATTATTGACGGTCTTACTGTTTTCAATACCGATCTGATTCTATTAAATACTTTTTTCACACGTGATGCATAAAACGCTTTTTTTTTAGAGCAGAACAGATTTTTTTCAGAACAGATTTTACATTACCATCGTTTGTTTATAATGAACAGATGATTGAAGTCGGTACGACGTAAACGTATATGTTAGCGACGCCATATTAGTTGCCATGTAACGATATAAAATATACCAGGAATATTTCGTGTTTTAAAAAGATGATTGAAATTCCAATAATTTAATTACCGGCTCGAGAGGTTAAGGTACAAGCCCGTGATGGATGCTTTTGAAATTAAGTAGCGCCAGCGGAGGCATTATGCAAAGATCTCGTCACATTCGAGTCGCCAGAAGCGTTTCCCCGCTTTTAAAAAGCCCGTCGTCCATTGTCTACGAATCCGTCATTAATGGATTTGGCTGATACACTTCAGTAGCATCTTCCCATAATCATCTGCTCGCCGAGAGTATTTACCCAAACCCAAGGGTTTTGGCCCAGAAACGATCCATCTAAGCACTTTCGTTCCTCGAACGTTGATGCGCGACATTCTGCTATTATTCGCCTAAAAACGTTCCCCGAAAGCGCTTCATTCGTTTCAACCGAATATTTAAACAAACGAATCTAAAAATAGAAACTAAGATGCATGAAAAGAACTCGTCGGTTCAGTTTTGAATATTTTATTTAGCGATAGTTTTCTAATGGCTGTTTTCTTTGATAGTTAAAATTATGATTGGAATTTTTATCATACTTCGACCAATTATTTTTATTAATATTGTGAAACAATTTCTGTCACAATTTTTATTACAGTCATTGAAAATTCTTCTGGTAAATAAAACGTGGAGGAGATATTCTGAAAAATTCCATAACAGAGTTTATTGAATCTAAATATCTTTAAGGCAAGTATCTATGTAATAAAACCTCGTTAATAAAAGTGTATTGAGGAAAATGGAGCATATTTTGACTAAATAGACAGCCTTTGAAGAAAGATATGGAATTTTAAATATTCATTTAAGGGACATTTTATATGCACCGACTTAATAAACAACGTATTAAGTGCATTTAATCTCTCTGCTATCTCAAATTACACAATGAAATTTTTGTGATAAACCCGTAAAGCCCGGACCGTAATTGTCACGGTATTAAATATTTCGTCGGCGGGCATAAAAATATCCCAATCAGAAGTGGTGGAGCGCCTTAAATAGCCGAATTTGATGCGGCCCATAAATTCTTGACGCAGATCGATGGCTTACATCAGGTGGCCATATCTGTCCTACCGCGAGCCATTCGAAGTATGCAGAGTTCATTATACAAGACTAAGTGCCTGAAAAATCTGGTCTCCGATAACCGAGATTCCTCGATACACGGAGTGTGTCCCGATCGATGACGAGCCACCGCGCCGGCCAAACGACCGAAAGAGAGAGAGAGAGAAAGCGAGAGAGAGAGAGAGAGAAAAAGTCTCGAACCGGGACAGTTATGGTCGCGGAACGATACAAACGCGACATCGAAAGGAATTCAGTGACCTACCCGCGGTTGGCCCGACCTTCGGCCGACCTTTGACAAGAAAATTTCCTTGGAAATTTGGCGCGCTTCCCGCAAACGTGCACCATCAACGTGGGTGCCATTGAGAATCAATAAACGTTGCATTCCCTCCGCAGAACGGAACGTAATCTTTCGCCCGTTGTCCACCGCCAGAGAGCCGTGACTTACCGGAGATACGGCCGGGCTACCCACGAGCCACTCGGTTAAACGAAAATTACCCCCAGAGCGTCTCGCGAGACGGCCCGGCTATCCGGATACGATTATCTATTAACACATTAAAGGCGGGAGTCGTGGTACTACGATTTATCTTGACTGTAGCTTAAAGGTGGGAGTCGTAGTACTACGATTTATCTCGACTGTAGCTTAAAGGCGGGAGTCGTATTAGTACGGTTTGCAACCTCATTGCGCAATCCATGCGCACTTTACATTTGTATTTAGTATGTTTTGTGGTTTGAAGCGTTACCTAGCATACTTTCGTCAAGATCCCCCGCCTTTAACCCTAGAAAGATAACCTACGTCGCAGAGGCGCCTGCGAAATAAACCGAAGACTGTTGATTTTTGTTAATTTTTCATAGAGGTCTAGTGATTTAAGTTTAAAATTACTTAAAATATAAAAAAAATATAATATAAATGCATTTTATTTTTACAATAATGCCAAACCTTTAAAATGACTAGATTAACTTAAATAAATATCCATTGTTAGTATAAAATTGACGCCTTAGAAAAGCATGCGCCTCTGAAGCGTATGGTTATCTTTTACGTACGTTGTCATATGGTTATCTTTCTAGGGTTAATGTGTTAACCGTCCGCGGACAAAGATCTTCGATGCTGAGAAAATTTCGTCAGCGAGCTTGGATGATTTATCAAAGAGACTTAGACAATGTGGACAATGCGGCGTTCCGTATAAACAGCGTTCCTCCCATTGTGGAACATTTCTGTTGAAACTTATGCGTTTCGTTCAGCTTCGTATCTGTGTTCCTCGCGGAGACGAGTTCTTTAACTCTCGAGAACTTTTCCAATAAATGTTCCCGCGTAACAGATATTTTAGAATCTGCGCGTTAAAAGTTCCGCGAGAACAAATTCATTCGGAATATTTATTTGAAAAGCGTCTCTGAAGTAAGGAGGATTATTGCGTGCTGGATTTATTTAACGATATGATGTAATATTGTATACAAATGAAAGAAATAGAGAAACGAAACGTGAGTATTTATAGCCTCATCAGAAATATTGAATAAATTCGATTTAACTTCGTAAGCGAAATATTTATGCCACTTCTGATTTTTTAACCTGTAGATTATATTTGTATGCAGTATAGTTACGTATATGATATGGTTATGTTTATATAGTTGTAAGAAGCATCGATTCGGTGTCCTAAATAATAATTGAATGTATTAGGAGTAGGACGAAAGGAAGTATGTACGATGTTTTGGCACCCAGGCATCGTCCCACTTTGCGCTGGTCGAACCAGACCCAGTCTTCGTCTCATCCTGTCGTACACGCGACGCAGCCACGACAAAGACAGCAGAAGAAAGCCGCGGCGCATTCGGTGCTCAGACCGTGAAAACATCTAATCGAGACACCGAGCACGAACTTCATCTTCAGGCTCGCGTTCGCGCCGGCTCGGGCGTCGTACAACACGTACACGAGAAACCAACCCCAGCCCTTCGAATTTCTGGCCCTCGCCCTTCGCTCCTCTCTCTCTCGCTCTCTCTCTCTCGCTCATCGCCGCTAAGCCGCTTCCACGCGGCGACGCATCCGCTTCAACCCTGACGGATTCCAATCTCCACCCCGCTTTGATGCGGTCTCGAAACTCTCCCCGGTATTATTAACTGGGCTCCGCGATGCGCCGCAATCCCGGCGGAGTCGCGCGAACACCTCTTCCAGGGCTCATAAAGACACGGGAAAGGGAAAACCGCTTTGTGCCGCGTTCTGCTCCGCGCTTTGTTTAGAAGACGGCGCGTAGCCCGCGAGCCCGCCGCCTTCCTCCTCGGCCTCCTCTCCCCTTCGTTTCGAAATATTGCGCGCTTCCGGCGCGGTGCCGCGCGGCTCCTCGATTCTCATCATTTCCCTGGGAACAATCGATGTTGCTTAACTCTTTGACTGCCGATCCAGCAACCTCCGCAGCGGCTCCGCGGAATCAATTTGCGAGAACCCCGCGAAAGTTCTCGCCCGATTTCTGCTGATAACGGGCGAGTGGATGATGAAACCGGGGTATAGACGTTTATGCGAAAGGGGAAAGTAAACGTCTATGATGGCCGTTTTACGTTAACATTTTTATAGGAATTTTCTTGTGCAATTGCGGATGTCTTGAGAATTGTAAAGAATCGATCTTTAACCTCTACAACATCGTGTGAGACTCGTTACGATAATTTAATTTTACCCTTTGCAATTAAATATTATTATTAACCATTTAGCTGCATCGATATATTTGGAAGATAAATTTTGTTACGCGTTTCATCGATCATATTGTGTATAATCATTTTAACAATTGTTTTACAATTATCCTAGAGCATGCGAAATTTACGAATATGTTGCCATGAGCATTTTGTAGAATAAATCGTAGAAGAAATATTTTTATTGTAAGATGTAATAAATATAAAGTTTCTGTCTGGCATAGGAATTTATTAGTAATAAAGAAATGCTAATCCACGTAACTGCGAAATTAGTCGTAGCTCAAGAGGTTAATCGACGGGCTAGTCTTATTTGTTTATCCAAAGAGACGAATTAAAGGAAATATAGAAAGAGAAACGTAAGAAAATAAATTAAAAATTTAATTTTCTTGAATTTTGTGTTTGATCAATTTTACAAAATATATAGGACGCGAATTCCACGTCGCATGCAACTAGAGGGTTCAATATTCACTTATTGATCGTTTTTATTGATCCTGTATTACACTTTTAAAAAATGTTAGTCAACTTCTCGCTTGATATCCTTCGAGGGATTAAATAACAATCATTTTAACAAAAATAATTCTCAACCGTTCGAACAATCACCCTATCATGAAATTATTTATCTGCGAACAATATTTACAGTTTCCTGTGCAAATTTCACAGCATAGAAAAAATGATACGGCTGATTGTTGTTTCTGCAGCATATTTTTCTGCTTTGGCAGCTTTTATATCGCGAATAAGAGTTGGATAATCAATGATACTCGATGCCTTCACGGCTGACCCAGTAAACCCAAGGGTTCTATGGAATATTAAAGGGTTCTATAAATATATAAAACATATGTGTTTATGAAGAATGTAGAACACCGTGTAATTCCGTTTGTTTTCCGCCGAATGTTAAGTTAAATGACAACGGGTCTGGTATCACGCGTGTATCAATTTTCAGTTTGCAATAGTTGGCACGCGTTCAGGCTAAGCACTTCGTTTTTGTAGATTGACTCAAAGTAATGGCGGCAACGTAAACATTAGTGCTAAGTGCCGCGTTAAAATGATAACAGACCCACATTCCTTCTCCAAGTAATGCCTAGTCGTCATTAACTAGGGGAATGTAAATATTTACTATAGCGCGTGTGCAGTGTCGAGCGTAGTAAAAAATCCATCAATAGTGAAATAACAAGAATTAGAAATTTGATATTTTTAGAAAGAGAAGAGAAGGAAAAATTGGACTGGAAAAATTGTAAAACTTTTGCGTGGGTAGTTAGAAAATTATTTACAGGTCATAAAAAAGGATGGATTGTTAAATCATCGTAAAACAACCTCAGAATTTCGTTTAAGAAATTCAGCGTTGACAGATAACCACACTTTTGCGTTTTAAAAAACAATAGTTACCGATGCGTATTACAACAGCAAATAAATACCAATAAATAAACAATTTAGTAATGTAATAATAATTACTGCAATAATAATGATAACAACAATGTAATGACAATTACCGTAATCGTATAGGTATAATAATTGCAATATTAATATTCAAGTGAAACCTCGATTGTTCGATGCGCACAAAGAAACAACAATAGCGTTCGGATAACAGAACGGCTCGCTTCAAATTCGATTCGATGTACCGGAAACTTTGTTTTCGCAATTTTGTCTACGTTCACGGGCAAATTGATCATCGTAGACCGCGAGATACTTGCCCGCCCATCAAACCACGCAACTTCGATAATTAATCCCTAAACGAGCCTGCACCCGAACTGCAGTTTCCCGTTTCCTAGCGGGCGGCCGAAACTCCCCGCGAAAAGTGGTCGGCGAAAATGCGTTAAAACGATGACCTTCCGACCTCTTTACCTTGATACTCCGTTTCTTAGAGCTCGCTTTGGGTGTCAAGGTTGGGCTACGCGTATTGATGATATTAGCGCAGATGAACGTACGCGCAGACCTAGATAACGTTGTTAACGTTTCAGACACGGCGAATCATTTTATTAAAGAGCGCGCCGCTTGACGTGGCGCGGCCGCAAGTTGCGGGCAAATTATTGACTGGATGAAAAAGCATTGCGAACAAAAATTGCACGGAGAGTCAACGGGGTCACGCGATCATCGCTTACCGTCCATTCTCCTTTTCCCATCAAGACGCGACAGCCGCTTCGTCTTGTTTAAAATGGAAATTTTATCTTGGAAGAAATAAAGATCTGAAAAATTGCTTTAAAATATATCTTGCTATGTTTAAAATTAATACAAGTGTCATAATTACAGTTCTCGACGAACTATTACCAAAGCTCGTTAAAAACTTGAATTAAAATTCAAAATACAGCGTCGTAAACGAAAAATTAAAATATATCAACTTGTTGGAAAATTTCATTCTCTCCAAGGTATTCGAGAAACACTGTGAAACTAGCAAACAAAACAGTTCCGAGGTCAAAATGTCCGAAGCGATCTCGACTTTTTCTGAAAATCCTGGCGAGGCGATTATCCCCTCGCAACGTACCGCGCGCGTCCCTTTTGAAAAAGCAGAAAAGCTACGAAATCCGCGCGAGCACTTTCCGCTTGCGACAGCTTCGGGACACTCGTTCCTGAAAAGCCTGAACGGTCAAGTTAAACAACTGATACGTTTAACTAGCTATCCCGTCGAATCGTCGCGGCCGATGCCGGAAGAATCTGTTTAAACGGCGAGTAATTTTAATTTCAAGGGAAACGAACATTCGTTAAAAGTCCTTCGCCTCGTTTATCGGCTCCATCGATTTCCTTTAACGGCCCGTTTAAACATTTCCTTCGCAACCCGCGTTATATTAACATTTTAACGGTCCCGTATTACGTACGTGTGACATCATTGGGCCGATGTTTATCGGCCATCATCGCGCCGATGCCGACTTCGGCTCGCGGCTGTATCTCGGAATATTTCCAGAGGCTGACTCTTTTTCGCGCGTTCGCACGTAATCGTCTGCCTTCCATTATACTTATTAGCGAACGAGTATCATCGTTTCCTAAATATATACATGATCCATCTCTTTCGACCAATTATATCTAGGCCAAGGTTATGATGCGTTTGTGAAAAACATTCGAGAATTGAGCGTTCCATGAAAAAATTAACAAAACGCTCTGACGTCACTCTCGACGCGTTGAAACATGTCTATCGTTTAATTTAGCGACTTGAATTATTTATATGTTCAATTTATTTATTATGGAAGACACTGAAATCTGTAACGAAAAATTTTAGAATATTGTGGTGATACTGTCTACATATTGAAACTATTAAAAACGGTGATAAATATCTAACCCTTCCAGTGGTGACTAAAATGAAGAATTACAATAGAAGAATTATTTACAACATTTTCCTGACTATATATTATTTTTGTATTGTAAAATTATTATTTAATATTGAAATCTGTAACGAAAAATTTAAGAACATTGTGATGATACTATTTGCATATTGAAACTATTAAAAATCGTAATAAATATATAACCCTTCCAGTGATGACTAAAATCAAGAAATGCAGTAGAACAATTAACTACAGCACTTTTCTGATTATATATTATTTTTGTATTGTAAAAATATTATTTCATATTTCCACAAATATCACACGAAGAGGTTTATCGTCTGTTTACAGCAACCGAGGTAAGAAACCGCGAATTCTCCCACGGTTTTCTGAACAGTTGCATAAGAGATCCTAAGATAACGTATCTCCCACTCAAGAACAACAAATTATGTTTCGCACGAGTACATCCGACAACGCGAAGAGAAAGAAATCAAACACTGCGTAGTAAAAGAAGAAACACGGTTTTCCCGGTGGTAGAAAAAGAAAACTCGCCGCGTCGAGCCTCCGAAGAAAGCAGCACCCCCATGAAAACGAGCCATAAGGAGGGCCATTCTTTCAAATCTCCCCGTTGAAAATTTTTATGAAGTCGGCCCGCAGCGGTCCCTGCGGAAAGTTTACAGACGGGCCGGATGGCTCGCAGCGGAGTTGAACGTGTTAATATTAAGAACAACGTTGCTGAACTATTTACATCGACGTCGTCGGTGCCGGAACTTCGCGATCAACTTTCCCAAGATTAAGTTTCCCCGCGAACTCGCGGAGACCCGTAGAATCGCATCTATTTTGATTCCACCCACCGTGTTACGATCTCCCGTTCGTAATATCTGTTAAACTTTCCAATGCGGACGCTGATAATCCTGGCTGTCGATGCGGCACTAGGCTCGGCAACATAATGCCAGACAGCGTCCCGATTCTTCGGTGCCGCTTCCTCGGCAAGTAGAATGAGTCTGAGGCATAGACTGGCCGAACCCGCGCGTTCCCATATAAATTGCATTATCTCGTCGCCAGCTATTGTCTACAGTTTCTACGCGTCCCGACGCGCTTTTCAAGCGGCAGTTTCCGATCGTATTTATCGTCCGCGTCTCGGAAATAACCGGCGCGGCGGCTGGCGAGACGTCTAAAAATTCGCTGGAGGAAAAATTCGCGAAGAGGAAAAGAAGGCAAGAAAGAAAGAAAGAAAGAGAAGAGAGAAAGGAAGGAAGAAAGAAAGACACGGCGAATCTATAAACGCGTCGGCGTTTACGTCACTTAGCGTTCGTGAGTCAGGTGCCGCGAGCGCAGCGTCGTGTCGTGCGGTATATTGGTCAGCGATGTTTCCGCACGGTACACGCTTGACATTTTCGACTGTGCAGCCGTGTTCCGATATCACCGCATGCGGTGGCCGGCATAAAAGCGTAATCTTTACGATCGATCGAGCCGACTTTCGCCGCCGAGGAGCGCACACGGGACTCGATCGCGCGCGCGGTGTTACCTTTTCGGTTTTTTACGTGTGCGGAATCGCGTTGAATCGTAGCAAGCGTTGGCGAAACGATCACACCTACCTCCGGCGACTCGTCCGGCACCTTGCCCATCCAGCTGAGCGACAGGATGTTGCAGTCGCACTTGCCATTGTTGTTCTCCTCGAAATGCAAATGCATGATCGCGTAACTGGCGGCCGTCGGGTTGTTCGTCAAGCCATCGAGGCAACCGGCACTGACAGTCGCGATCCTCACACGGCTGGGAAGGAGCACCGCGCGCGACCACCCGCCGATACCATCAGTCTAGCTATCGGTTAATCCGGGCCTCCGACGATCCCCGGTCGATGATCGCGGCCCAGCCGAAATCCTTCAGGCGATCCTGTCGGCCAGGCACGCGACCGCGGCTGTCCGGATCGTGTTCTAACTTCTCCTGCTACCTCCTGGTCTAACCCTCTATCGGCTTCTATCCGCGGGTCCCTGTGCGTGCACCTTTTCTCTGCTGGCGGTCACCCGTGGACGGTCAGGGATGACCCAATGTCACTGAGGCGCGGACCCGTCCCCGACCTCCTCCTCCACCACCACCTCCGCGGCTGTCGCACGCGAAACCGAGATCAACCCCGGATTTCCGGCGGACGTGTCCCGGCAGCGCGACGACGCGTGTGTCCAGTCTCTCGTCCAGCGGAGCTTTTCACGCCTTCGTCATTTGTTTGGTATCGTGGTCGCCATTTTGTCGCCAGCTTCTATATCGCCGCCATCCCCGTAAGCCTAGCCGATGACACGGAACGCGGGAGGACACGCGTGAACAATCCCGGGCGGACCGAGCTTCGTGAGCTTTCGTCGCGACCGTGCGTCCGACTGAAAGCTCGGCCGGAGCTGCCACGCACGAGGCACCGTCGCGTTCTGTCAGCGTATTGATTGCGTTCCGCGGTCGCCTGCTTTCCTAGCCACCTAACGGTATCCGGCAGTGTTAAATCCGCTGCAAGCTTTTGCGCGCTACCAGCACGATTTTCTGGAAACTCGCTGACAAAACCTTCCGGGATTACGCTCCTTTTCAGAACTTCGGAATCGATGCCGCACACACGAGTCGCACCGCGAGCCGCGAACGGGGCCCGACACGATTTCCTGGCTGTACAGGGGTGCAGGTTTCGGGTCCGATCGCGACTCGAGGTTATCTCCTCGCACCTAGTCTCCATATCTGACAGGTGTTTCCTATTTTTATTCGGTTAGGATGGAGATTTGTAGATTTTGTATCGAAAAGTTGCTTCTTTATATATTTGTATATTTTTATGGAAGTTTAAATGTGATTATTCATTTTAATTCATTTTAATGAATATTGACTTGTTTTTTAAACGATTTTCTATGTATTTATACCTATATTAAATTATATTTATGGTAAGTCGTCGTCGGGGGTTGTTTTAGGTCCGAAGGCAATTCGAGATACCTTTTTATTGGTATTATGGATATGGTAGTTGTTTTGGTATTCTATTTAGTTAAAATGAAGATTTATGGTTTTTTACAGCGGAAACTTATTTATTTGTAACTATATTTATATGGAAGTTGTCTATCCGGAGCGGAAACGTGGTTGACAGAAATATTTCCCACCTCTGTTCTAGTTAATTTCGATGAAATAATTATGTTAAAAATAATTATAGTAATTCCTTATTTTATACAACTCTAAATGTATGTATTTGTACATCATATTATATTTCTATTAATATGTCCCAATTTGCTATCGTACAATAATTTCCACATCCTACTTTCTAACATTAGCATAAATTATGAGTTTAAAAAAGCTATCATGTTTAATGTACGAGTTTAATAAATGCTCTAGAAATAGCGGAGACGGACTTCGTCAAAATGAAATTTGACGGAATTTAGTAATTGATAGACGAACTAAAATTGTAGCAAATTAAGGAGCTGACAATATTCCGATATAGAAGCATTAAAAATTAACGAATGTGAAATGAAATTTATTGATTCTTGTCGCGTTTGATAGGATTTTTTTATCGTTATTGTATGCGGAAAATATAAAACGTTGAAACTGCATTAGCAACGCGGAGTGATCTATTTTTACTAATTCCGGTCAAGCTTTTTTTAAAATACTCTTGAGGAGCTCTTCGCGATTTTGGCTGAAATAAGATCACGGAAAAAATGAGCTGCTCCTCCCGGGCATCTAACTTTTCGTAATTACTTTTCAAGAAATGGATTTCGAAGACTTTGACGATGATAATTAATTAGTCGGTAAAAATATTCCTTATAAAATAAAATCTATAATAAAGAGCTTAACAAATGTTGTTATCGCCACGTAAAACGAAAATATTTAAATTAATATTTCTAATGGAAATAATACTTTGTAAAACTATAATTTTACTCTCTTCTAATTAAAGAATTATTTCAACATTAATTTTTGCTAAACCGAAATCCGTGGTGTCAGAAACATTCCGTTCTTAGTACGCTTTGCAGTATTATTATAGCATAAAGCGGTTATTAAACCTAGTTCCGACATTTGCCTCGGGCTAATTAAACAGTTTAAACGAGCTTACAGAAAGTTTAGTAAAAACTTAAATTACATTATGTATAAAATTATGAGAATTTGTGTAAACGTAGTTTACATGAATGATTGAAACGAATAAAAATTCATTAATTTATTATCAAACGAAGTACATATTTCGGTTACATAACTTCCCTATACCCAATTTATACGGAACAAGAAATTGCTTAAAAAATTACTTGCTAATAATGGAGTGGTATAATTTACTATAAAAGAAAATGTAATATTTTAATTATCGCCAGGCTTTTTAGCGATAAAGTGGAAAACTAAGTGCGATCACCGTATCAACTTACAATTAATTCTTTAAACTTCTTTGTTCGAATTTTTCTGTACGTACGATTTCGCAGAATTGAATGCGTACGTGCAGTTCTATTCTGCGATCAGCGTTTACTAAATACTAACAATTTATAGTGCGGGTCTGATTATTGTTGTTTGACTTTAGCAGGAATAGAATCGTTAGCATATTTTCAGTACACTTGTACGCAATCGTGAAGGAGGTAATTGTTGGGGAAATACAATTTTATGTATAAAATATCTAATGGTAAAATATTAAATATTTTTAAATATTTTCATAAATAATTTGTGTAATGTATCGAAATAAAATATTTTTATATTTTTATTACAATTAAAATTAAGTTAAATTACTTATGTAACCTACTCAATAAAATATGGTATTTTAAAAAAAGAACATCAATTCATAAGCACAATTAATGAATAAATAAAATATGTACTTATATTTTAATTATTAAACGAAATGGTATTGCAAAAATAAATTTTTAAATATTTGAAAAAATCTGCAACGATAATTTGTCTTATTATAATTTATAATATAGTTCTATAACGAATTACTTATTATAATTTTAATATTTGAAAAATTCATACGATATAAAATTTATATAATCATTATATACTGTGTTAGGAAAACTCCGAAATTTCTATTGCTCGATCAGCATGTCCGTATACATGAATTGAATAAGTTCGTGGTGCAACGCTGCTCACCGGTGCTGTCACGATTATATCATGGTTTCATGAATTTGTTCAAAGTTATCAATTAAATACGTAATCCAATAATTTGTTAACAAGTTCATTTTATTTTAAAAATCATGGATTACGAAGAAGAACAACATAATGAGATCGAAGCTTTAGAATCGATCTATTGTGGAGAATTGGAAAGTAAGTATTGTATTATAACCTATAAATTTGTTTTTTAAGTAAATGAATACCTCTATTTTATCGGCTACTTTGTCCAAATTGTCTATTTAATAAACACTAAAGTTGCGTCTATTATATTTCAATTATTTTTTCTTCAATAAATTATTTTAAATTTATTTTCATAATTCTTTTACAGTATTAGCCGTGGAACCATTTTACACATTTGCTATACCAATTAAGACAGGGGAATATGAACCGGATACTGCAAATGGTCTTAGTTGTCGTTTAGAATTTACATATACCTCAAATTATCCTGACGAACCACTCCTTGTGTCCATAGAGGAACAGGAGAATTTTGAAGAAGGTAGCGATAAATTGTTAAAGGACCATTTGATAGAGCAAATGAACGAGAACTTGGGAATGGTTATGGTATTTACATTAGTTAGCGCTGCTCAGGAATGGCTGAATTGTCAGTGGGATAAAATTAAATTGAACAGAGAAGAATCCGCAGCACTAAAACTCAAAGAGGAGGAAGAAGCTGAAAGGGTATGTTACGTGTAACGTTTCATATGTAAAGTTAACACTAATGTACCATTTGTATTACAGAAAAAGTTTGAGGGTACTAGGGTCACTGTAGAAACATTTTTAAGTTGGAAAGAAAAGTTTGATCTAGAAATGGGATACACGAAACGCAGAGAAATGGCTGAGCGCGAAGGAAAGAAGTTGACTGGCAAAGAGTTATTCATGACCGATAAAACACTGGATCAGTCTGATCTTAAATTCCTTGATGATGGTATTAGTCTAAAAATAATTTATTTATTTAGTATAAATCAAGCTGAAATATGCAGAATAAAATGAAAGAGAACAACACCAGACAACTATTTTTCATTTTTAGGGGATGCCGTTAAGGTTGATGAGAGTCTGTTTCAAAATTTGGATGATCTGGAATGGAAAGACGACGAAGACGATGACGAAGACGAAGATCCTGATTATGAACCAACAGATTGTTCGTGGAAGAGATTATGCTTATAAAACGAAATGTAAAGCAAATTAGGAGAAAATTTGATATACTTTTTGTACACTGGCGTATTGAGCCAGAATAAAGTTAATCGATGCAATTTGGCCCTATAAAAGCACTATATTCACATCCATAATGCATCTCTTCCATGCACAATATATTCTGTGCTCTTAGATAAAGGATAATCTTAACACCTGAATACAGAATTAGTACTTGAATGTTGATTGAAGTACTAGCACTAGAAATGCAGATTAATGAATATACGAAGCAAATGTGCCACTATAAAATGAATGAATCGTAATTCCTTGGTGCTATTTGCATTTTATACTGTGGCCGACAATGATGTTGATATCTGTTGCGCGGATATATTTTACACACGCAAGTACGAAAGGGATGAAAATATTTAATGACAAAAATAATTTTTGTAATTATGTATATAGCTGAGGATCACTTTCATGAAGTTTTGTTTAATAAAGGCAATATTACAATTCCATCACGCGCTTCACTGTAGCCTATTCGGAAAGATCATTTAACAAAAGGACGAATAAATAAATGCGGTGCGAGGAAATAAACAGACGCGCTAACGATCATGACTTAACATTTATTCATAGCCTTAAGATTATAATTTATATACGTCCAGTAACAAATTCTGATAAACGAGACCCGTGTAAATAATTTCGTTTCCCATATATTTCAGATACTCGCTCGTACGTTCTCCGTAAATTCCTTATAATCCGTGACGTGGCAGTAATTACAATCTAATCGATGTTGCTGATCGAAGATTTGTTTTCTATTTCACACAACGCATAGGAACCTTCCGGTTAAAAAAACCCTCCGCTTCGTACGTTTCACATGCTTAGAAAGTAAGTCGGACAATTAGAATTATAGTAGAAAAAATACAACTTCCAAAACGTTGCTCTGGCTGTCCTGATTCGAATCTTCAAGAAAACATGTTGTTAATGAAATCGAAGAGACAGTGAAACTATTTCCACAACCTTATGCAATACATTCAGTAGAACAGAGGAATCAATCTGAACCGTCGATTCTACTCAACCCGTTTACTTGATACGTACACTATACTAAACATTACTTGACGATACAATAGCACAGTACAGAATACAATAAATTACTTTTTATATGTCGCTGAGGCACAATCACCGAGTTGGTGCTGTTCACGGACAGGCTCTTCATACGAACCGTTTGTACTTCAACTAGAATAAAATTTCATACTCGATGTAAAATCGAGTAAATAAATGAGTCAAGTGCACCAAAATTTTTTGAACGAGTTCGTTGCACTTACCGTGTCCTGAAGTCCCCTCCCGAGACCTAACTCAATAGTAAATTGCATTTCGTTTGAAAACATCTGAATAATGCGCGCGTGCAACGAACTTAAACTTTGATTTTCTCGAAAACGAGGCTCCAAGTGGGACTGTTTTATTTCTGTATGATTTGTTTTCAGTTTTTAAGGGGATCCTCTTCGAACAATCCGTGAACACCACTTGTGAAGCAACTATTCATCAATTTACGAATCTCAAAAGAAAGGACCCAGTGTTCGGGGTATCCTTCGCTTCCAAGGATTAATCGCGGATCATGGCACGCGAAATAATACGGTGTGTAAATAAATAAGTGGTTCTAGGCGAAGCGATATCCGCGTCGAAATCAATGAATAGTCTCCAAGCATTGGTAAACCTGCACACCATTCGAACATTTAGTCATGATATTAAATTAACTATAATAAATAAGAACGGAATATCGACGGGCTATCTCGGGCGCCGTCAATTTCCCTCGACACGTTCACCAGGACGTTCTCTAATAATCTACTGAAGAGTTTACGGGCGTGTCCACGTTACAAGACATACTTATTGAAATTCCGCAAATATATATCTTAAAACGTGTGTGCACACGTCATAGTAGTCATCTTGTCATTAAACTCGCCAACACGTCATAATCTGTTGGGAGAAGAACACGATTAGTAATGACATTACGCTGTTTCCAGTAGTTTTCGTTTAACCAAGCGAGGAGTCGCTTGTCACTCACATAACGCGAAGCAGGATTGAAAACGCGAGCGCACATATCGGTGTCGATCAAATTCCTCGTAACGAGGTACGGTACGGAGGACAAGCTCGCGTCGCTTGGCTAAACGACGGCTATCACATTCAGCGCTACGCGAAATTCAAAAGTAAACAATCAAATTGTTGTAGCAACAAAACGTTCTCACGACGCGTTATACAGTTGCCAAATAGTTTGGCGGCTTTCACTTTCGTTTTCTAATCAACGATTAATTACGATACGAACACACACAAGCACAGTTTACGCACATATATACCACATGACCACATGTCCTAAGAAATCGATTACGTCTTGTACAACATGCGAGACCTGATAAAAGTCCACCATCGATTATTCTACGATGAAATATTAATTAACAGCCAAGAGTAGTGCATCCGGCACACTTCTACGAGAAAATAGACATTCGTATTTTCGAGAAAAATAAGTTGCGTTCACGATGAGCCACTTCAGATTAGAACCTAAAATATCTCTATCGTCGTTCGTGACAGGAGCAGATATCCAAGGGAAGAAAACGCTTTCTTCGAGGGGATGATATCGTGATAATTCCTTTGCAAAACGAACGGTGAACTGCATCGATAATACATTAAATATGATATGGTATCTCGCGGAATAAATTGATCAGAAAATATGTTCTCGACAAAATCATTTGGTCCCCCGAAATCAATTTTAGCCTCGCTTGGAAATGTTCTCGCCATCATTGGGAGTAATGAAGATATTTTAGATCTCGGTATCAAGGTAACTCACCCCCGTATGTTAAATCTACTAGTATTGAATTGCTTGACGGTGCCACTCGGTCATTCGGAAGTTGTGATGACCGAGAACGACTCAGGAACAAACACGTATCTATGCAATTGCAACACATTTACGAGCGTGAAATATTTTAATGATTCCTCGACATCTTATACGGAATATAAAATATTTTGTACATTACGATAATATTGTGCTTTCGAGCGCACTGCCATTAAAACTACCCTGGTTTACCCGTAAAGTACAAGGTTTCTCGCGATTCACGATGCAATTGGAAAAATAAATCCGTAGAATTGTCATTTTAGAACGATAATATTATTTAGAATTACAGATAAAAAAGAATCGAGAACGGTTCCTCTCTTACTACCATGCATTTTTTGATTTCGTTTTACACGTTTTTTAGAACGTTACACGTTTTAATAAATTATTTACACTCTAATACACTTCTTGCATATTCGTTCCGGAAACTCTGCTATAGCATGCATATACAAATTTGTCATCGAATATATGAAGGTAAGATATTAAAGAACGAAGCATATTTACAGTATTGCATCGTGAATTGCGGAACAGTCGACGTACGATAATAAAAGGAGATACTTGAAAAACGTTATTGCCCAAAAAATGGAAGCCAATTGCAAAGACAATGATACGAAATTTTCACTTACAGCCGCGTTTGCAACTTACATCTCTGCGAATCGTTTAAACACGAAAAGATATACATGTGTACATCGTTAATCTTAACGAGAGTACGTATGTGTAGAATTAGTAAAGCACTGCGTACAAATATCTAAAACGATGCTGATAAAAGCATATTAGATGGATTATACTTTGGAAGTTTTCTGGTCCTTCTGGGAAGGGGTTGGTAGCTTTTGATCGGTTCGTGTTCTGGGGCATCTGCGTTGGACAATGAAAGCACGTCAGAAGGATTGGTTTTGTTGCTATTTGCAAAGGAAAAATCGGGGTGGCTGAAACATTGAATAAGGAAGTCTCTGAATATCAAAAGGGCGAATCTACAAGATTATGTTTCAGGAGAGAATCTGCCATTGGAAATGTAAAGCCAATGGCAAAGAGGAAATGAGAAATGTACATTCACAGATTATCCATGTATAAAATATACCTCGTGTACCTTTGCGTTCGCAAGATTTCCAATTAAAACTTTATTTGTTATCGACTTCTCGATCGAAACTGTCACCGTACAAATGTCTGGTTCGTTAAATAATCGGTACTTGCGTAAAATCATAATCTACTAAATTGTTTGCGCTTCAGTCGACGAAGCAACACAACGTTTCTTCCGTTTTTGTACAGCATATAATTGCTACGGGTAATACACGTGACAACAATTCTATAAACTTTCTTTTAAATACTTTCAATAGTTTAATACTTATCACGGCTCAGGGGGTCGGGGGGTCGGGGTGATCTAGCAAAATCGTAATACTGCGTATAGGATGAAGGAGGACATTAAAATACTGCAATGTTAGCTTACTGCGACATTCGATGCTGTAATAATAGCACTATTAGTCATCATTTCAGATTTCTGCCGTGCTTTGTTTTTTTTTTTTTAACACTTCGTGCAAAGTTATATTGTAAGAAGCACTGACAAATTAGTCACTGACAGAAGTAACAGTTTCTTACAGCTAAAACTGTTTTAAACTGCACTGTTGCCTGTATCTGCCACGACCTGTTTTTTTTACATTTTCAATTCAGGACACAGCGATAATTTTTTTTTGTATGTTTCTGTTTTTTTTTTAGAGATTAATGGTAATAATGATAGCCTCCGAATATCCCGCATCGATGAAACCCGCTACAGATGTTTTAAATCGTGGCGGATTTCTACAGTCTCTCTGAAAAAAATTAATTAAGCTTCAGCGGCCTGCACCGAAGTCAGTCACTGGCTAGCAACGAACTGACGATAAAGAAATGCCGTTGCTAAGAAATAATTGCTAAATGTTCTACAACCCTAAGCCATAGTTACAAGGGATTCAATTTACGGAGAGAAAAAAGGATAGACTTTATTTGACTAATAATTTGATTGACTAATTGTTATCTTTCTAAGATCTATTTCAATAAGAATAAAATCTATGAGTCTACAATTTTAGGTTTTTTTTTCTCCGTAGGAAAGCAAAATTACTACTCAAGCAAAGTAAAGCGTTCGTGGTTATTGCGTGGTAGCAACGAAAAAATCAGTTTTCAAAAAACAATCAAATTTTTGGAATTCGGAAAATTGTAAGCAATATAAAAAAATTCCTTGACAATAACCCAAGGAAAATGCGATGGTTAAATTAGAAAGCGGTATTCATGCTATGTTGAAATGTTCGAGAAGTTCAAAATTGCGATTCTGTTTATGGTATTACTGTAATTTCGTTTGCTCTGGAACTCGTTGCTTCTTTCAAGTGCAATTGTATTTCTAAATTTTAATTGCAGCTGCTATATTATGCTATTTGCTATGTGCTGCATGGCATTTCTAAAGGTTCTGCATAATTTGACTAGATACGGATTTTGTCATCTATGGTGCATTAACATTACGGTAACGGAAATTCTAGACGACGCTAACCTATGGTTTCCTGTACAAAATTTATTAAAATACTCACTGCTCTGGTAAAACACGAGGCTTAGCATAGTCGCCCGGCCAGTCGTATAGGTTTGGCAGTGGACTGTCATAATTGGCATCATACATTTTACTCACAATGAACTCGCGTTTGTCTTTAGGTTCCGGATACTCGCTCGCCAATCCAGCTAAAAAATAAAACACTGGTTAGGACAACGTCTTAAAACAGGAAAATCCATAAGAATTAAAATTCAATCGAAAATGGAAATTAAAATGTTTTTAACTAATGTTCTTACTTTTTGCGTAGGCATAATCGGCAATTCTAACGGCAATATCTATCGAACATTCGCGAATAGTGCTCAACGGTGGGTACAGACTACCCATCGCAAGATCTTCATCCTTTACATGATCAGCCACCGCTTGAGCTGAAATAAGGAATAAATCTTCGGTGATGTGATGCACTCCGGTTCCAATAACACCCAATGCGATTCCAGGGAATATGTACGCATTGTTTCCTTGTCCGGGTTTGTAAATTTTCCCATTATACTTCACCTCTCCGAACGGAGAGCCCGAGGAAAATATGCATCTTCCCTAAAACGTGATTAGTTCTATTATTAACATTACTGACGAGTTTCTAAGAAATTATTTTCCACGTTATTCATCCAAAGCGTGTGTAATGCTAATAATTATAGCAACGTAGGCATTGATTTTTATCAGCTGGATATAAAAATTATGGATCGTTATTTTGATATCACTTTACTACTTTCCATTATTATTGTAACACTTTACTTACCAGAAGCCTATTAATAGACTTATTAATTATAGATCATATAGATTGAATTATAAATGTAATCACTAGACTGCGGATTTTATGCATTTTTGTACATTGTTATGTACAACCTAATAAAATTATTAACTCGGATAATTTTTATTTTGCTTAAAGATCCGCCGTCTAGTTGTCACCATAACGGTCAATACGAAATGTGTTCGATTGATCGGAAATGTTTAAATATAATTATCGTACATCCGTGTGATCATATGCTTGTTGAGCAGTGCACTCTGCCTTGCTAGTCGGATTGCTCAGCGCGAAGATCAACGGTCTCTCATTGTTCTTGGCCATCTCCTTCAGCACCTCAGGAGTGAACGCTCCCGCCGCAGCAGACGCGCCTGCGTGATCATTTCAACTTTAGACAGAAATTAATGCATGTTGGCAAACAAAGAGTTACGCACCTATGAGGACAGTCGGTTTCACCTCTTTCACGACGTCGATCAACGTCTTCATCACTTTGTGATCCTTCGCGTACCAGATCTTGTGACCTTCAAGGTTACCTTCCGGCCGGTTTTTAACGAGCAAGCCATCAATGTCCATCATCCAAATGTTATCGCGAGCCTGCTGTTCCGTGCATCCGTCCGCTTCCATCGCTTTTACGCAGAGGTCGGCTATACCAATAGCAGCCTGTAAGCGATCAACAAGATCAAATTAACAAATAGTTTTATCACATTTGGTTTATCATTTACTTCTACTTTGAGAACACCTGAAATCTCCGTTTTGACAATCTAAAAACTGTGAATAGCGTCGACTGATCCACTTTGACAAATCTTTGACAATTAAGTTATGACATAAAGCAAGCAGAATATTAAAAAGTGGTCAATGCAGAATTATTTGTAAATATGTCACATATACTATTGCAAGGTAATAACATAGAGTTCGAAACCGCAAGCCGGACATTCATGGTTGAAATTGTGGTTTGTATTTCTCGTAGTTTATCATTTTGGCCTAAGTCCATCTTCTAGACAGCTGAATCGTTATGCCAGAAGACTACGGCCCCCGTAAATTCACAAAAATGAAGCTCGCCTTAGAACCTGCCAGACTCTTACGTACCTCGCCAGCGCCTAGAAAGACGAACCTATTGTCAGACATCTTTTTCTTCGTGATTCGCTTCGAGGCTAAAATCCCGGCGACTGCGACCGCAGCGGTGCCTTGTATGTCATCGTTAAACGTGCAATACTTGTCGCGGTACTTGTCTAAGAAGCGGAAGGCGTTGTGGTTGCCGAAATCTTCGAACTGAAATAAGGAACGAGTATGAGCAGATGACTATGAAACGAGGAGACAGAAAGGACTAAACAGATCTCCGGTGAAACGTACTTGGATCAGAACGTTCTGACCGTATTTCTTCACGCATGCAGCCATGAACTCATCGATCAGCTCATCGTATTCCCCGCCCTGACTTCTCGGTTTGTTCAGACCGATGTAATGGGGGTCGTTCCGTAGCTGCTCGTTGTTAGTACCGACGTCGATGGTAATTGGCAGACACTGATGCGGCTTGATTCCGGCTAGAGCGGTGTAGAGAGCCAATTTTCCTACGGGAATTCCCATACCGCAGGCTCCCAGATCACCGAGACCAAGGATTCTTTCCCCATCCGTTACGCAAATAGCACGAACCGCTTGTTCAGGCCTGCATTATGATATTGAGCTTTTATGGAACATCATTCCAGAGGATTCGCCGACGTTTAAATTATCTACAGGCTCGAGGGAAAAGCCAAGCGGGTCGCAATTAAAATACATTTAACAGCCGCTTCGCGAGACTTTTACCATTTTCGTTACCACTATCGCTCCTAATTATCACTTCCGATCAGTACAGAATATTTATTTAAAAAATTGATTTGGTAAATAGTGGCGAAAGAAATAAAACGACGAGTAACAGTCAACATTGGCAAGAGCAGACTTTTCAGAATCTTTTGATGTTCTGTAAATCAAGAAGGCCGGAACGGTAAACGGTGTCAAATGTATTTTAAAATGAAAAATAAAATACGACAAGTCCCGCTCATAAAATCTTCGTATTCGTTTGTGCCTGTTCCGAATACGTTCAAAAACAGCTGAACATATAAAACGTGAATGCTCGGGATCACGTTAGGAATAGATCTATCAATAAATGTGTCCCACTTTCTGTGTACGTATAACTGCATCATAAAATCTCAAGTTTGCCTCCAAACGGCGAAGTATAATATTTTAATAACGTTCGATTACACGGGACAAGGTAAAAAGTGTACGATTTTCTCCGCGTGTACGCGCGAAAGTGTGATCGATTTATTGCGTGTTTCGTTAAGATACTCCGTTCAAATTTGTAAAAGACGTACCAATTGTTCAGTATCTCGTAAATGTGGCCCTTATCGTATATCGTAATAAATAATCCACGAGGTCTGCGATAAATGACGCCGAACTTCTGACAGGCTAATCCCACGGTAGGCGTATAAACAATTGGCATCATTTGCTCGATGTTCTCACTTAGCAGACGGAAAAATAATCTCTCGTTTCTTTCCTGTAGCAGAGAGGGTGCTTCAATTTAGCGCCATTAATTATTTACTGGACCATCGCAGAATTCAGATATTATTCAGTTATCCAATTCAATAGTTATTAAAAAATGAACTAAATACATTCAATAAAAATATTATCATTTTCACAAAAAGACATTTGTAACATTTATCGACGTTTCGTTATCAGCTAATTGAATTTCTGTTGATAATATCTTGCTTCATCGTACCTGAAGTTCCACGAGGTAAAGATAACGATTTAAATCCTCGGTATATTTCATAACTGAAGCCTTGCACAGAGCCAGCTGTTCCTCCTGAGTTTTGAATCTAGGGGGCTGCAGACCGTGTATACCCAAGGATATCCTCTCTTGCAGAGTAAATGCCAAACCCTGTCCGATAATGCAGGATTATACATATGTAGAGTAACTGGACTGCTCATCTTTATTCAATATCACGTCTTCAAGACTAATCGATGGCGACATGGGTTCGATGGAAATTGACGACATTCAAGCTATCGTACTAGTTAGCAAATATATTAGACCCCTTTTCAGTATTATCAAAGTTGTTACTTTATCGATCAATATTCGGTATCATAACATAGCAAGATAAATAAATTCATTAACAAATAGTCGAAGGAACTGCGTAATGTTAAATTAAAAATGAAATGAGGCATTTAATATAAATACAAGCTTTTTACTATAATTTCTCTGTAATTTTTTAAATCTGTTAATCACGTTAGAATATATTGTTTTATGTTCGTGTTTGTTAAATCGTATATTTTACTGAAACAAGTGTTTTGAACTAGAAATCTTCACAAATTCTTCACAACTTTTTTAATCTTCAGAATATCAGGTTTTAACACTTTATCGACCGGTCATCCGATAAGATTTATTCATCTTATTAATCGCGAAAGGTATTTAATATTTAAAATTTTATATGATAATATTGAAGCTTTTAGTACAATTTAACACATTTATCTCAATAATAGATTACAAATTAAGGGTTACTATGGCAACCGATCGGGGGGAAAAGCCGATTTATATACCGGTCGATAAAGTGTTAATATATTTTCACATTGTGCGTTGCTATAGCGGTTAAAAGAGGGAATAGTTTACCTTATTAAGTCGTGGATCCCGTAGATGACCAATGCCTTTCACCATATTTATCGGGACGACATCTCCCGATACCTCGTGGATGTCCCTTTGTGGAACATCCTTCACGGCAGGATGCGAGGATGGAAGAACTCGAGTCCATGATCCTGCACAATTTCTGCTACCGGTCGATCTGACACACATAAAAGGGAAATACTGAGTCTCTCCTTCGTCCATTGTGTTTTTTTTGATAAGGTACGCCAAGATAAAGCAACAATAGAACTTTAAAAAAATTCCGACTTCGTTCGGTCTCCGTAACACATCGCAGATTATCAATTCCGGGAGGATTATCGGTAGACATGGAATTTTTATTAACAAAGTATAGTATCGTTTTTATTTTACTTTTAGAATGAGTAATTTTAGAATTTCGGGTCAGCTTAAACGTTGTTTAAAAAACACTAAAATATCATTTTTATTCCAAAGTTGCGTAGAAGTAGAATTTTATAAATAAAGTATGAATCCTATTTTATTTTATAATATTTGCAAATATAACGAGTAAGGTCGTTATGAGGTTGTTAATTTTATTTCTTCGTATAATTCGTACTTTCGAAAATGATTTTTGAACGATTGACTGAAACGCTATGGACAAAACAACTGCAGTAAGTATGCGGTTAGAGCTATTTTGAACTTGCTATAAAGGTAGGCTTCTGTAACTGGGGAACAAGGCCGAATAGCTATATGTTCACGTGAATTCTTTTATTGCTTACGAATATCTCTTTCACCGCTGATGTGCAGTTTCTCGTGTTACGATCTACCGCGATTATCGTTAAAACGATGCGGAACAGTGAAATCGTAATTTAAATACCTAGTAGCAATTTCAGACAGTGAAAATACCTTCCTCCTTAAATACGATCATTTATAACACTTCGATCTACCTGAATAACAGAAAATTTAGATTATATAATAATTAAAATTAGTTCACGTTATTTAATATTTTCCGCGACAAGTATCGCGAAGGTCTGGACATTTTTATGCCGATAAATATATAAGTATAAATAACAAGTATTCCATAAAGTACTATTTATAGGAGAAATCAAACTTTTACTCAATGCCGCGATACAACGTTCCCGAGCAGTTTATCACCGTAAAAGATAAACATTTTATGTAAAGCAAGAATTATGCGAAAAATTACTTATTAAAAATGGCAATATAAAAATTGCTTATACTTAATGAATGTTTTAGAAATTAATGTCTCGTCGACACTGATATATGCAATGTATATATTCGTACTTTTGCATAATTTTGAATAAATACAACAAAAATAGACCGCGACAAGAAGCAGACTATTACAAATTGTGAAACGCCGCCGACATTAATTTCTCTAAGAACAAAGTTGGAATTGGACGTGAATTCTGTACTCTCGGTAGAAGAATGTATAAATCCGCAATCGAATTTCGACCGGGCAAATATACGTTCAAATAGAGTTATGAAGTGAACTGTGAGGCTGCTTGGCACGGTTATATCGCGCGCTATACAGGTTCATTTTGTTTATAATCGCGTTAACCCGCCTGCGCCGGTAGCACACAGCCCGCGCTCCAGTTTCCGTGAAAATTACATTTAGCGTGAAAATTTCCGCCAGTTTATAAACTCCGAATAGACGCCTGCCAATTAGCGCGTTCAATGGAGTGATTCATTTACGAAATATTTAGCGGAACACCGGGCCCGTGCG
>NC_135774.1:24528557-24543401 GCF_028453695.1 Augochlora pura | reverse complement strand
CTTCTACAGCGGGATCAATAAAACGCGGACCGGCCGCGTTGCCAAATAACTTAGGCAGCGTTGTACTGGGGAGATCCATCAACAAGTCGCGATATCAGCCGCTTTTTTGGCAGGGTGCCTTTAACGCGATCGAAGACACCCGAGAACGTCGAGACACTAGTTAATGTAATCACTACACTGCGGACCATCGCGTCGAATAAAAATTGTCTGCATTCATTGTAAGAAACACGAATTGAAAGATAGTGTACTTCTCCATCGAACAGTTTTAGTACATTAATAATGATGTGATAATATTTTTAGATTCCTGGCAGGTCTTCACGGTTTTGCATTTTATTTAACCGTATTTATTATACACTTTGCTTAGTACACTGCGGATTTGTGGAATAAAAATTGTCCACATTAATTGTAACGATGTGATTATATATCTGTATCTTTAATTTGTTGCGTATTATTACTTATTAATTTTGTTAAGTCGATTTTCAACTCGACTCCTCTCTGATATCAATGTTTCCTCAATTCGATCAATAACTTTTTCCTTACTTGTCATAATATTAGTACAGATTGCTATATTCATATCAATTGTTACAATATTTGTGCAAATCAATTGGAAAAACTGTCTGGTTATGATATAACTACTTATAACAGTCGTTTGTGAATGAATCGACGACAATGGATTGTTCCAACATAAAAAGTTCGCCGACACGTTAACGTTCTTCTTTGTCAACAATAAAAACACAAATGTAAGGTGAAAAGAGCGTCGCTAAAGGTGTTGTACGAGGAAGAGGTATGCGTCACTCAATTTATGTGAGAAACTGCGATGATAGCGCGTGACTATTCCAACCAATTGACGCTAATACGCGTTAGTGGTCGTTTACGTTAAACCGGTAAAATATAACCTCTGATAGATGTTAATTGCTGTCTGTCCAGGAATCGTTTCACATGCATATATATTTCAATGCAAACATTTGGATTTTCAATGGTTCGTTGCGCGTAATCGAAAGTAGCAAAAGAGACACCAGAACACGAACACCGTGATCTTATCACGAAATATTTGAAGAATTATTCATGCCGGGTTGGTATACCGCAGATAAATGTATTCTTGTTTGTGGTGTCAGATAAACCTATCTGGGAGACTTTATTCTACGTGTATTCTGAATCGGTGGATTCACATTTATTACTGATGGTATTCTCCGAAACCTTTCACTTGCTCGCGCAACATGGACTAAGGATTCCACGCGTTTATTGCATGTGGTATACTGTAAAACTCGGTGTAATAAAATATATATATATACTAGGTGTCCCAGAAATGTCTAACAATCTAAAAATAAGGACTATCTGAGATCATTTGAAGCAATTTTTTCCTTTACGAAAATTTATTCTAAGGCATCGTTATCTGGTTATTAACCAGATTTCTGGATTTTTATACATTTTTAGGACATCCTGAATATATGTACAGTCTGATTACAAATTTCTGATTCTACTTTAAAATACGCGCGACTTTCTTTCAGAGAATTAGCATCATTTCACTTCCTTTTATTTAAAACACTCATTAGATTATTAATAATTCCTCATGAAAATATTTAAATTATTAAATTGCCGTATTAGTAAATTAAAATTATAATAACTTGGTATTATAATAACTGTATAGCCAGGATAGTATTACTGTATATGTAATTCCTATATATCATTCGCATCAAGACAATTATCGTGACAATTATACCTAAATAATTACCATCAATTACCCTTAAACATCTTTTAGCGCTGGGAAATTATTCGGTTCGTTTATTGCCCGATAATTCCCACGACATTCTGAAGTGGAGAAACAAGAACAAGATAAGAATGCACCGGCGTCGAAATGATTTCCACAGGGTAAAAGAAACGCTGACAGCATTGCAACAAAAGGAGCTGCATAGTATATCCGTAACTCAATACCGGACCGTGCGATAATATATTCAATACTCTAGGCAATACCTTGACATTTGCATGCGCTCTAAACTAAAATGGACAACTAATATAGGCTGAAAACTGTCGTACACAACCTTTTCAGGTAGATGCGTTTATGAATTATATTCTACGTTGCATCATAGGGGACGAATTGACAAACGGAAAGTGCAGGTGGAGAATTATGCAACGCTTCTTGCGGTATTCATAGTGACTTCTCATACCTTCATTGATATTCTGATGATCAATTACTCGAAAACAAGTCTTGCCGGCGCAAGGCTGCACAAAGGAGCAAATTGCAATTCCTACGTATCGTCGCAGTGTTTCAGTCGCATTTTAATTTGCAAACGATCGAGTTATTGTATATTTTCCATACTCCTCCAACGAAGTTTCTATATTCTTTATTTTAACTTAATACCATTGGTGAGCGTTATAAAATCATAATAAAACTTCAATTGCAGAGCTATTACTAGACTGCGAATTTTTATGCAGAATAAAAATTGCCTGCATTAATTGCAAGATGGAGACATTACATTTACAGGCATACAAAAACAGTTCTGCATTCATAGAGCAGGACGAGGCACATTAAAAATCTCTTAATGGCAACTCCATAGCCAAAGATGCATGAGAAAACATATGCTAGATATAAGAAAGTGCTTAGCATCTTGTAATTACTTTTATAGTTCATTTTCGTTAGTGTAGCCTATTGTCCTTGCTGACTTGACTATACTACTTCAATATATTGCATGCAAAGTTGATAGTAGAATAAGCTTACAATGACAGATACAATTACTTTTTATATTATTTTGATAACTCCGTATATTGTTCCTATTTAAGAAACAATACGGTTTTTACCATATTGTAACATTTTGAGAAAGTATGCAAGTAAATAAATATCTTTGAGATTTTCAGATACTTATCCAAGTATCTAACAGTATCTTACCAAAATATACTTAGAATTTATTTCGTTAAAATTGTCTAAAACAGTAGTTTGTCATGTTAGAATGCTAAAGTATTCATGAACAATTTACATCGAACCAGACACAGAACTTTGATATACTTATATCAAAGATATTTTTAACATTTTGCATTAAGATACATAGTTCATATGTATACTTTCTTTTAAAAAATGTTTACAAAGATATTTTTGCAAACAACATTATACAATGTTATGAAGAAATTTAGTATTATCTACACTGTCCTATAATTCTCTCGACATTTTTTTAATAAATTATATTTACAGATATGTAATGTTTTTAATAAAATATCTTTCTTTATGCAAAATTGTTCTCAAAACTTTATTAAATACCGTTTATAAAAGTTTAGATATTATATTCTATTGTATAGTGCATCTTAAATGTTAAATAATTTTTAAATAATTTCCTCGCTTCGTTGTTCTGCAAATATATCGAATCCACGAACTAGTTATTACTGTTTCCATTTAATGCGAATACGGTGAACGATTTGGTCGAAACAGCATTGCAGAAATACGAACTGCATGACTCATTTTATCATGCGCCTGGATCGAACAGAATTAATCGATTAACGATACATTATAGATAACAACACGGGTATTGAGCAACGCGCGGCTATCGGCCCGATCTGGTTACAACTAAAGCGGGGAATCAGGCACGTGACTGCAATTGATCGCCGCTGATAACTATGCGGAGATAACGCCGGAAACTTAGTTTCAACAATTACCGTTTTCAAGAGCACCGTTCAACCTTGTAAGGCTATCGCGTGATAATCTTAATGGAACGTAGCCACAGACATTAAGAAGAAACATAGCCGTGAAATCACAATAGCTCATGTTTGAACGAGAACAGGGTAATCTATTATTACTTCGGCGGCAATCGGCCAGGTTTAGAGGAATAACTTTGAAAAATATCTTCGGACAACTGATTTCGTTCCAAAAGGATATTTTTCAGGCCGTCCCATAAGCGATTCGATTATCTTCTCGCGCTTATGAAAGACGAAATAAAAACAATATAGCGGTAGCTTGTAAAACTATTTTTGCATTGTTCTCAATTGGATAAAATTATCCACACCAGAGAACAATCTAATTTCCAAGAGAACAATTTAATTTCCAAAGGAACAATTTAATTTTCGTTCCTCGGAATTATAGACAAAAATATTTTTTTTATAAAAATTCGCGGTCCAATTATAATCATCAGTTTTTAAAAAAATATATAAAATAGTAATGTTTAAAAAACATGAAACGAGATTTACATTATTCATAAGATCGTCTGATATTTATAGTACGTAGCTAATGTAATTTAATTGGAGAGTATTCAATAATGTCCACTTCTAATGCAAATGTGACACAGTTGAATTTTAAGTATACCGGACTAAATGCTACAATGTTGAAACTGGTTTTTACGTATTTGCCTGCTGGATTGGGTATCTTTCTTTCTGTTGACCTTCATCGTTATAGCTTCTTCATCAACTAAATGGGTGCACCTACACGACCCACGTGATGTCAATTTCCTGCGTGGAAGCATCTAATTTCTACCAGCTCATTAAATAGGTATCGTAACACGTTGAATAAGCTATCCAGTTCCATTATTCATCGCCACTTTAATTCTACTCTCTACTTTCGTAATCAAATTTCTAACTTGGTAATAAAATTGTTAACACAATACAAGATTTCGTAAGCTGAACGAAATCTATGAAAAGTATAACCAGAAACAAAATATTGATTAAATAATACTAAAAAATTTTTGCAAATACGCCGAATTAGTTAAAACAATTGACTTGCAGTTAAAATAAAACGTATCGCTTGATGTGCTCAATTTGTTCATTTATCTTGAACGGACGATACAGTATAATAAGGTTTTAGTGCACTCTAAATAGCCAGATAAATATAACCAGATCCTTTTTCCTCGATCCGTACAACAAAACCATGGGTTAGCATATATTATGTAAGTTAGTCGATTTAACACGTTACGTAAAGCGCCGGCATAACTTCACCGGCATGAAGTGACACGGGACGTGTGGATGAATGTCGTCATTCCCAAAGATTTCCTATGACGAAAACGTGACGTAAAGGATACAACATCCTTCACGGGAAACGACAGAGCGCACGGCGTCCTCTCGATCATGGTTTTCCTGTTAGTCTTACATAAAAATGAATATCGCCAAATACAACATCGAGACTATGCCGAATTTTCAACAAGGAAGTAATTTAACTGTTTCTAAACATCTCTTTGCAACGTCTTTATTTTAGCTTCCTACTGTGCAGCGCTTTTCTTTCGAAACAATGGGTGCATCGCTATTTAATCTCGCAGATAAACAGGTCGTAAAAATAATATACTCTATAAATGTTTGACTTGCACCGTTCGTATCTATGAAACCGGCAATTAGCAGGTGCGCGAGATAATTACATCGCAATGTGTCTTGTATACGGACAGCTTTATTAATACCACGGTAGACTTATACTCTGTTAATTTGCGAAACTGCGATATGAAAGGAGAATAAACAATCATCTGTAGACAGCAATAGTTTCGTTAGCAAATCCAAAGTGTTCGAATAAACGAAACGAACGGAGGTCGCTCGATCGAAAGAAGACGCTCGTTCGCAGCCTCTTAACGAAAATGGCGTCACACGTTTCCGAGAAATCACGGAAAAAAACGCCTGGCTTCGCAAGGTTACAGAAATAGATCGATCCGCCGTGCATATGTGGTTTGCGACAATGTAAATATCGCTGGCGCTGGGGCACAGTTTGCAACAATGCTTCTACGATCAATGGAAAATCTCGTTACGACAACCGCGCCGGGCAGAATCAATACTCCGGTAGAACTCTCCATTTATTGGAACGAAATTTCGCTCGGTCTACCTACCAATTCATCGAACACCTGCCGAGCTCTTATCGCATTGAAGAAATTACGAACCCTTTTGAGTGCACAACAACGACTCTAATTCGAAAGCCAATTTTATCGTGCACGCCGAACTTCTGGCAAGAGTTTTGTAAAACTATCGCGATGATACTGAAATTGCTGGAGTAACGCAATTTAGACTTAATGGACGGGCGTCCTAAATGCGTTAGAAATTGTCTAAGCATTAACTTTAGTTGTCATGCGAAACCTCATTTCAACGCTTCTACGAGAACTAAATTAGATTCGTTTGAACATTTTTATCTTTTATATTTTTGGATTAATATTAAGTACTATTATTCTTCCATTTTTTAAAACAAGTTCCGTTAAACGTACTGTTTATTCCGAGTTTTGATGTATACTATAGGACAATTGTACATCAAAATTTCACATATAAATTAACGAAATTAGTTTACAGAATATACTTTTATCTTAACCCGAATATATCTTCGGCATAAAATAAATGAAACATCAGACGTTACGACGAACACAAATCGTAATTATTCGAACGGATAAATAGGTGGAAGGGAGAACTGGGAGGTCCCCTGTTACACCAGCGACCCAGATATGCAACCAGCTGTCATGTAAATGCAGTTCTACCGTAGACGATTTTCTAATATTAAACCGAAAACTGCTCCAAAAGCGTAGATCGAATTGTTACGTTGAAAACACTCGTATAAGAGCGTGTCGATTTTATTTGATATATCCCGGGAAGTTCTACCAGACACGGGACCCTTTTTCGTCGAATTTTGCGGTTTCGCGTGAAATCAGTAGGATCGCGCGGGTCGACGTTCTCGGAGAGAGAAAGAGAGAGATAGAGATAGAGAGAGAGGAAGGTCGAGTTTGCAGCGGACGTAGGGGCTGGAAGAGAAAGAGCGTCCCCTGACCTAGCCAGAGGAGAACGATAGGACTCGTTGAAGGATAGATCGCGACAGCAGCCTTAAGGGTGAAAATTTTCCTAAGCACCTGGACCTTTCGCGCACGGTACTATTGTGTTTGGCACTGTCCCACGAAACGCACGGTAACGGTGGCCTGGTATCGATCTGCGACTTCCCAACGTGTTCCTATTTTCAGCACTGCATTGCGGTAGAAGCTAGGTTACCCACGGCCCTTCTCACGTATTCGAACAACTCTCTTTCCACTTCTCGCAGCGGCGGAACCGAATCGGCGCGCACGTGCGTGCCCCCGTGTATCACGCACCGGTTCGCCCGAAACCGAGTTACCGTGGGTCTCGTGTGTTAAACGACGCCCGTAGACCGGGGATTTTCGTGAAAAATTTACTGGTACTCACAATATAGACCTTTGCAGGACGAACATTTCGTTCCTCGCGTGCTCACAGCTGATCACCTCCCACCCAACAGGATCAACGCGCGACTGCGCGTTTTCGGCTAATCGCGCTTACCAATGCCGACCCGCTTACCCTCGCTCGATCCTCAACGCCGCCGCCGCACAGTCTACACTTGCACACCTTTTCCCCTTTCGGCGTCAAGTTCATCTATACAACCGGCCACGCATCCGCACCACTGATCGCCTAACAGAACACGGCACACCGCACTGCACACGCGCGCGACTAACGGAACGCCTGGCGCTTCCTTCCGCGTCGGTACGGAGACTATCTAATTTGCCGGCAACTGTCCCCCCAGCGGGGTTCACGCGAATGAGGTTTTCATGCAGGTCGTTCACCTGTTCTAGCTTTTTGCTCATCTTGAGCAATGTTAGCACTGACGAGGTGTCATCTTTGGAGGTCGATGACTGAAGTGCCTGTTCGAAATATTCATTCTTAAACACTTTTTCTGAACATGGATGTAGTATCACTGACGAGGCGTTCGTGCCTATACCTTGACTGCGCTGTCACTAATAATTATTTGTTTTATTATCCGATGGACAGATCGTGGGTCATTATTTATCCCATTAGCCTGTACAGTTTCGAGTTAATATATACGTAATAATGTAACTGTATTGTATACATATATTACAGATAACAAATTTGTACAAAAAGTATATTCTAACTTTTGCTATATATCCTATTAATTAAATGTATCGCCGATGAGGTATAAGAGTAGACTGCATATCACATATGGTTCCGTGTCGCATGTTCTGAAATACCGACATAGCAAAAAAACGAAGTTTTCTCGCGCCCTCTTCCAAAATAGAACAGTCAGCTGGAGAACTACATGAAACTGCAGCTCTGAAATTTTGTTTCTATTTTATGTTTCTAGCTGAAAATTCAAAAGAGATTAAGCAATAGGTATCGTATCTATAAACATCTATAACAGAATATTATTTTAGAAATATCGAAACTTCATTCGCAAAGTAACGGTATGCAATTTGACCCTTTATTATTCGCATTTAAATCGTTTATTTGATAGCTGTCATCTCGATGTCATTATCGATCTCGAATCTGTCATAGAGTGAAGATGGTTTCTTTCGATTTATAACTTCGCGTAAATCACGATGTGCCCAAGATGTTCGTTGTTACCTTACTTATTGTCGCAGTTGCAACATACGTGTTTGAAAAGTCGGAAAACTACCGCAATGGAATTACTTCGTCGCGACGCTAACTTCAAGAATAGAAGATCAAAAGATTCGCAAGTATGTGGCCACACTGTACTTTTAAATTTGAGTGCTTCTGACAAAAGAAGTGCAAGCGCCTTCCATTTCGATGTAACGGTAGCCCTGGAATTTGATGTAGGAAGAAAGTTGGTGAGAGCAAGAGAGGAGAAGCAACAGCAGAAAAGAAAAAGCAGCTGAAGAGAAGAGAAGAAGCAACGAGAAGTGCAGAAGTTTCAGGTTTGATTTAAAATTACTTACATTAAGTATATTAATTTTTCTCGAAAAGGTGTATTATATTGAAATTGAAGATATTTTTTTAAATGAGGAGAAATTAGAATAAATTTAAGTTAAAATTGAGAAGGAACGAAAATTTGATTCTAGTAGAAAGCATATAAAAATTGGGGAACGAAAATAAGATCTAGTTCTATCCGAAAATTGATTCAATCTCCATTAAAACTGAGAACAAAGAACAAAGAACAAAAGTGAACTTTGATTTTAAGAGATGGTAGAGTAAATTCAGATTAAAATCAAAAAGAAGATGAGTGAAGTCACATCGCGATTCTAATTATCGAAAATATAAAAAGAAATCCCGTTTATAAATTAATTAGAAAATTCGAAAGAAGTCCCATTTTTGAATAATAGAACAATACATTAGGCGTCTAATCTACTCTCACACCTCGTTTATGACTTCATAACTTTAGTCTATATTTTATAATATTAATACTTTTTATCACAATCTAATCTTATAATATTCGAAAAATACTTTAAGTGACTTATACCGCCATCTGTGGCAAAACGTTGAAACTTTTAGGATAGATTTTATGATCGCGCAAGTTCATGACAGATGGCGCTGTAATGCAGATTTGAAAAGCTTCATCGACATATAAGCAGGTAAAAGGGGTAACCCGTTTATTTTCATTGGAGGTTGATTCAAGATTAGATCTTGTCATTTGGCTTTAATTCTATCTCATTCTACATCCTATTCTATATTCTACAATTCTACTCCGAAGCTGCGTATCTAATTACGTTGAGAAGGATTTGAGCTATTTAAATTAAATAAACGATTGTAACTTACCGTAATTCCCTTCCCTGTTCACTACGCGTTTGCTCAAGTATCTGTCCCATATCTATGTATATACAAGCGGTAAATATTAAAAGATCCGGAAGTAGCAAGGATTAGGTGCGCTTCCTCTTGGCTATATCCGCACGATTTATTCGGAGAAATTATAAAGCTAATTCGAGTGGAATAAGATGAAGTCATACTGTCGTGGGAACGCTTATGCCGCTCGTTCTGACATCCGTCTGGTCTCTAATTGCTACGGATAATTATCTCAAATAATTATACTCAGACACTTACATGATGTGTAAGGGGGAGGGCATTCTCGTTTCATAGCTCCTCCAGCTGGAGTGGAAGATCTTTCTTTGCTTAACGATCTGCCGGAGTTACGGTAGAATTTAACCATCTCTTCAGCATCACGGCTTGTTTTTGCGGAAAAGGAACACCGAGAAGCGGGAAGGGAATGCAAGACGTGAAATTGATGAACAGGTTTCCGTGGTATATCCGCGGAACGATTTAGGTAGCGAACATCTGCGAAAGTTACCGCTTGTCTTACGACTTAGACGCAAATGATTCATTCGATGGCCAATTCGAGATATCATGTTTTCATCGAGAAATAGTTTTATTGTCAAATTTCAGCGAACTGTTATCACACTTTTACTTCGGATTCGTAATGAATTATTAGGCTATATAGCGTGGTATTGTCAACTCAAGATAAAATCGAAGTAACGTTGTTACATTTCCTGGTTGCAATCATTTCATAAGCCTATGATTCGTATTTAAGAATTTTTTAAAAATCATTTAATTTTCTTTAGATCTTCTCACAGCAGTTGTAATTTTAATTAAAAATTCATTTATAATAAATCGGTTACTATGTTTTAGAGCTGTTGTAGAAGATCAATAATATTTTAGTAGTAATATCTTAAATTAGTAATATTTTATAATGTAGCATGGGATTGAAAGATTCATTTACAAAAAGCTTAAATAAGTAGCGTTTTATTATCATACTTACGTGTTCCTTTTAGGAGCAAATAATGTATAGTTCCAGTTTCTAATATGTAGTTATTAATTAAAATAGGGGAAAAATTCGAAACAGAAATTCTTTCAACATTATATATTCTTGCATCTACTTTCTCTAAGGACAACGAAACAATAGTGATAAATAATGAGTCTACAGTGCTGAGGATTGTGGGACTCTTATTTAACCCTTAATATAATAACTATTATCAGTCTGTTGGACCCCTGATAATTATTTAAATATACATGGTGATTTTTTTAGTTGGCTAAGGATATTCTTCTTTAACTCTAAGGTCTGTAAAATGAGAGTCTGCATAAAAATCCCATTTGTCAGTGATACAGTATGGTCGGTCAGTGAAATAAAGTGTTCATTCGTTTCATATGGATTCATATACTAAGATTTATTAGGACAGTAACGATGATTGCATTACAGTTCAGTAACTTATGCGTGAGATGATCGGCAAGAGCCTCAAAACAGAATAAGAAAATACATCCGCCACTAGCGGATACCGTAGTCGATGCTCAGATCAACGTATCCGGTTTGCCCGGAGCACGACTACGATGCTTTTGAGTAGTTTTAACCGCAGGACAAAGTGTGAGGCGCCCCAGGCGCGACTTCGTTGACGCACGCCATTAGATGTCGTGCGGCGTGCGCCCGTGTTAAGGATAAAACTTTATTTTACTCTTTTTTTTTTATTTCCCTTTTTGTTTTGCTTCACGGATTCAGGAACTTGCTGCTAGGCCGCTCCTGAACTTCCTGCCTAATCACGGAGCGCTCGTTGAGTCGTAAATCCCGAGAGGTTGTGGGTATTTTTTTTTTTTCGTTTTTCTTCGTAACTATTCGGCTAATTAAGTCGTCCTCGTACACATTGATCATTCTTGGAACGCATCGAAGCGCGGTGATCGTCGCGAACCAAACAATACCAATGGCAAAACAACTCTATCGAACGACGATAACGTATTTGCGCGGAGTTACTTTGAAATCGTCGACAATCACTTCGACGACTATGCTCATCGACAACATGCATTCACCGACGCAACGAAATCATCGATGAATATCATTATCGGGACCTATTCTGTATTTGGTCCGTATTAGATCAGTGTTATTAATGTTATGTCTTAGATTGGATTAGGTTTGATTAGGGTAGCTTAGGTTGGATTATGTTTAGGTCAGCAGAACGAGTGTTGATTAATAATTTCGTCGATGCACCCATAGTGTCCGTGAATGCATAATGTCAATGAAACTCGATTTCGGTGAATTCGTGCCAACGAAGACATAGTCGGCGAAGTGATTGTTCATGATTTCAAAGAAACCCATTGGCGAGAACTATGCGTGCGCTGACTCGCAAAAGTGTTTGAACACTTGCTGCAGGAACGTTTCACGAATACGTGCGCTTTGTCGATTGTAACGTGTAATTAGTAGACTGTGGACTTTTGTGCGAAGTGAAAATGTTCTGCAGCAACCGCAAGGAATCAAGTTTTATTATGTAATTGGTTTTAGATTGTTTCAGTCTTCAAAGTAAATTATGGAATGTCGAAAAACGATGGGTTACGATTAAATATTCGTAACGAGACAAAAATCTACCATTGTTAGGGAAAGTCTACAGAATTATTTTACGCAATGAATATTAATTTAGCTTTCACGATTCAAATGAACAAAATTCTTAAAGTTCGCCGAGTTTAATTAATTGAAATAGACTGCGGCCTTTAAATACAAAATAAACATTGTCTGTATTAATTGCAAACTACAGAAGCTACGCTTACACCTGCTCCTTGTCTCTTAAAACGTTCTTAAACGCATAAAATCCGCAGTCTAGTAATAAACAATTAATAACGTTCGTATACAGTTTAGAATTCGTTTCAAACTTCGCTAACATCTAAAAAAGATTACGCACAACTCGCGCATAGTCGTAGAACGTTCTTCCCGGCCACCGTGTTCGAATATTTCCACGAGTCGGTGCACATTATAATTTTGTAGTATTCGACACAGTTTCTAATAATAGGTTGTAAATCGAGTCCTTGCGGTTCGTCTTGGACAGCGATTCTAAAAAAGCAGATCTACCCCGCGAGATCATTAAAATCTTGGCAAAACGAGGGTGTTAAGGATAGAAAACGTTGTAACTAGAAACATCGTGCGATCGTTACAGCAAGGAACGCATCGAGAACAAACGCGAAGACTCGATTCACAACACCGCGATAAGAACAACGGAACGAGCCTCGTGGTTAACGAACTAATAAGCCGAGACGTGTCGGCACGAACGAATACAGTGCGAAAGGAATATTACAATTAGGTAGACACAAGTTGGAACGACCAAAGCTACGACTTGTCATTCTGCTCTGTTTAGTTAACTCCGTTACATCTGAGCTTATCGGTACGGAATAAAACAGTATAACTACGTATGTAGTGACAGCAGCTCGAACGGATTAAATATAACAGTATTTACAATGTGAATACTTACATGTAAGCATTTTATAGTGCCGATTTGGGTGTACAACTTCCTAATAGTGTTTTTTTTTTTCTTCTGTCATCCTCATCTCTTATAGACAACATATAAATAACAATGGATGCAAGCCTTATTAACTGCTCATATACATTCTCACGCGCACCAGGAGACGTTCACGTATCGTTCACAGTCACGCTATTTTTCATTTATATAAATCAATTCGAAAACACGGGAGAAGTAGTCAACGTATTATAAACCTATTAAAGAATATTCACAATAGTCTAACGTACACAATGACAGTATTGCTACCTATTTCTTATGTATCGATGGATACATAGGTTTGATATTGAATTCGCAAGTGTTCAATCCTCGATCGAATTTTTTCCCCTCTCTCTCTCTCTCTCTCTCTCTATTTCTTTTTTTTTTTTTGGTATCGTTTCAACGTTTATCCTCCCATCGAACGTTCCAACGATGGTCGTTTCCCCTTTCGTTCTCGCGTTTTCCTTCGTTCCCCCGTTCGTTAAGTTACTTTTTTTCCGCGCGCTCGACGCGCATCGTCAACGGATTCCCGGGCCCGGGTGGATGTCGTAATTGCGAGAACCACGCCACTCTTATTGCTGTTACCCTCGCCACGATAAGCTCGAGAAAGTGGTCCCGGCTTCGGTCCGCGAGTTTACAGTTTGAAATAATTTCCTGCGGAAATTATGGCGATATTTTGTCCGATAATGTTCGTCAAGACTGATCTTGTCTTGACTCTACGTAGATCTTTTGTTTGTTCGGTGGCATCGGCGCATCTCTTTATGCAGTAGCCGCGCCGTCTTACGTCGATCGTGAAACATTTATATTTATCGGCTGCATCTCGAGCGACCGAACTTTCGACGCGGACATAATATTTGCGACGACCGTTGCCGGCGCCGCAGCTGGTTCGTCTCGAGCAGCTTGGACCGCTCGAAGAGTAATATTGTACAAAGTTCTCGGTGAATGTTTATTATGTTACAGGGCTCGTTTCGGCGATTGAGACGGCTTCAGAAAATTACTTCAAACTGTCCGCGCGCGGCAGTCCGGTAGCACCGTACTTGTCCGTTCGATCGATCGTTAACGTCGTCGTGGCTCTCTCTCTCTCTCTCTCTCCTCTTAGACGAACAACTAAAAAATTTGGAGCACCACTCGTACATTCGTTACAACGTTGCGCTATTATTATTATTCTACGTAATAAATATATCGTTTAAACTATAACAGAACAACATCTCTAACGGACTCGTTCGCTCAATTATCCACTAGTTCTCGAGCAACTTATTCGCTAAAGCAACTGTCATCAAATCGGATGCTCCAAACTTTCGAGCGCGCGCGCGCGCACGCGGATCTCGATCGAGTCCGCGGTTTAATTACGCTTCTTTGCCGGGTTTACGACATCCCTCGTCGTCGTTCGAACGTATCAAAACCTCGAACGTCGTCGAATCCACCGCGCTCCCACGTAACGGCTGTTCGCAGCCGTTCGATCGGCGATCCGTTCGTCGTTTCTTCTTTTTCTTCCTCTTTTTTTTTTTCGTCTTTTTCGTTTAGTTCGTCACGAGTATCTATTTATTATTTTTTGTTTCTCGCGTATAATCAGACTTGTATACGTTTCTCTAATGAACTAAGAAGAAATGGAAACATCACAGTCGTATAGAGGATGTAATAATAAATGTGTGTCCGTGTCGGATCTCGTGTACTTAGGAAGGCAAATTTTTTCGTGTCCCGTTTTATCGTTCATTGTACGTGTCTTGACTTTCCAATGGATTCCGTCGTACGGCGGATAGTTTCGCCGATTCCGATTTAATAAATTCGTTTCCGTACAAGGAGAGATACACGCCCGTGATCCATCGGCTTCGGAACGCATCGCGCTACAACAAATGGTTACAACACACAGCACGCTTAACATCCTTTCTCTCCCTCTCTCGCTCATTCTCTCTCTCTCTCT
>NC_135774.1:24504925-24528057 GCF_028453695.1 Augochlora pura | reverse complement strand
ACGTAGATAAAAACGTTGTTTCGTCGGAACGGCGGAACAGCAATAAAAGGGAGAGGGTTCGGGGGTTAATACCGACCGGTGTAAAAGCACGGGTCCGTTCGCGAATGACGAGCGATGGACAGATCCGCAATCATTATTTTGCTCTTTATCGGATTCCTCGATCTAGGGCGTGGGCACAATTATCGGGTTCCAGTTTCCGGCATTGCGTTTCGCCCGTGTATTCCTGCTCGGCGAGCATTGTGTTCGAACCGTCACCGTGAGGCCATCTTGTTCAACGGCGAATATATTTTCCCGCTGAACACAGGTGGACGCGAAAAATCCCTCCCTCCCTCCCTCCCTCCTTCACCCGCGCAGAACTTCTGGATGCCCTTTTGTTCATACGTTTCCACTCATTCTTCTCCTCCTCTTTCTTCCGTTCTTTTCTTCCCCGCGTCTCCCGCGCGTCTCTGTTTCCCAGCGAAGGTGTGTACACGTTGTGTTCGCCCGGCGCGACACACAATGCCGAAGAGATTATTCACCATAAAGTTGTATTTTCAGTTACGGCCGGGTCAGAGTGCCGTGGCAACGAACGAAAAAAAAAAACGAAGAAAGCGAACCGAACAAAAAATAACAAAAAAGGAGAAAAACCAGGGAAAGAAAGATGGAGAGAGCAAACAAGAGAAAATATTTTTTTAATGAAAACGCGGCGGGATCTTTTCTCGAGAGGCGTGGCGGCTGGATGAATGAACGGAGAACAGCGACACCCGGCGAACGAAGGAATTTTCTTTTTTTTTCCTTTTGAGGAAACGTTTTTCCCGAGCCGCGCGAACGTCGCGCGCCCGCCCGCCCGTTTTACAATTTAACAACACGTCGCGTACGCGCGAGTTTCCAGAGTTTCGGCCGCGCTTGTTTCGATGTAATTATGGAGATGCTCGGGCAAGTTCGAATTGCTCGACGCTGCGCGCACTCCTTGGCCGCGTCTGTAAACGGCGCTGAAGATTCATTATTGATTTCTCCTCTCTTCGGGAATACGCCTGTACAGCTCGAAATCTTCGCGAGATAAAATTACCGGCAGCGTTCGAAATCGGTGGTATTAACTTGTTTCGTGGCGAATTAACTCCTTGTACTATTGTATAATAACAAATTAGACTCGTGACAAAGATAAGTATATAAATATATAAGTATTTTCTCGCCACTAAATTCCGGCCCTCCATTTAATACAGTCCACAAATAATTTAAACAAAATTAGATCACAATTACCACCAATTTCTGAATAATCTAATTTCAACAACAAAATTTCAATAATAAACCTTAATTAATCTTAAATTTCAAATGAAACCTCAATTCATTGAATCTCGCGGACTTAAATCTACCTCGACCAGTACTATTTAATCCTAATTTCATTTCAAATTCAAAATCATCGAATTTATTTTGTAAAAATTATATTTTGTAAAAAAGGTTAATCGCACGAATTCTGTTTCAGTAAAAACTGCGATGGTTTTACAGAATTGTATATAATACAACAGCGAAACCACCGTCTACGTCATTTAAGCGACGAAAGAAAACACGAAAAACTCGAGTTTCTGTTCTCCACGAGTTCGATGTTATCTCAGTGAAAGTTCTACTAATTGAAGAACAGCGGCGAAACCAATCGAGTTAATATAGGCCGCCAATAAATTGCTGGGGGTGAGTCAATTTCCGAATATCGGCCAGTAATTACAACCATCATGTTCGGCGAATGTACAAATTCAAGCAAATAATGCTATCACGGCTGCATTGTTATTTGATTCCGCACTTGCTGACAATTGAATAAAATTGTCGCACGTTTCATTTAGATTTGTAGAAGAATGAAAATTCATAATATTTCGAAACAATTGGATAAATAAATTGAAAAATGATCCTATACGCAGTTATTATATTTTCGTTAACAAAAGATCAACAACTCATCGAATGTTTGTTAAATCTTCGTACTACAATTCCTTCCACAGTTAACTATTGTAGTTTTTATTCGTAATTAATAATTTCCTTGACAGAACGAAGCAATTTTTATTTCATTTATATTTGCATACTTTTATCTATGGATTTTGATAAATCAAATCCAGCTTCGATATAGAGCGAACGAATAAAATTCGTATTTAACCCCTTGCACTATAATAACGAGTCAGACTCGTGACAAAGATTTCATGCATGACCTACTAAATATGGATATTATTAATTTATTTCGAATCGAAATCAAATTTAATTATTCTGTTATCGAAGCATAGGGAGGAAGATAAATAGAGGCAATATAAGAAATAGGAATTGTTTAGTCCTATTAAAGAAAATATTAAGAACTAATAAAGGCTAATTAACACAGCGTGGAAGGAATCATAGCGCAAGAGGTTAATAAATATTGTATGAAAGCTTCATCACGAGTCCGACTCGTTGTCACGGCGGAAGGGGTTAAAAACGAATTTAAACAAATACAAAATGTCGAGGACTGAATATATATTTCTTACAAGACTGTATTGACTCTAGTGTCTCAATCGCAAGGCTCCGATCCGGTTTCACGGTACAGAATTATTTCGAGTGATTACACGCGTAACAGCGCGCCGTATTCCGTTCGATGGTCGCGTAATATTCACGCAATGCAAATATCCAGGTTTCATTTTCACGTTCGAGGACGGTCCCTTGGCATTTGGCGTTTGTGTCGCCTGCATACGAATGCCCGGGGATTTTGCTTAGATCCGTGTTGCATAATCCTTTGAGCACACTCCGGCAGTGGTTATCTCGACGTTCCGTTCCGCTTTCCTTTTTTCTCTTTTTTTTTTCCCCAGCGCGATGGCTTCACCCTCGCCATCTCGCGCCCTCCCGACTATGTAATTACCGGGCATTTCTTTGCATTTTTCGCCTGAAATTAGTTAACAGGCCACACGTCAATTAACCGTCGAGACATCCTTTGCGCCATGAGTCCGCTCGCGCGCGCGCGCCCGCCCGACTCCCATGAATCCGCTCGTTCCCTCACCTCGAGCACTTTTTCACGGCGCGCGCGTTATTTTCTTCTTGTTCTACGTGTTCGGGCCTCTTTTCTTTCGCTTGTCGTTACGCCGTCATTTTTTTTCTCACGCGGCGTCTGTCGCATAATTCCTTCGAATGCGGCAATGAGTGCTCGCAATGTTCAATTCTTCATTTTTAACAATTATTTATCCCTTTAGTGACTCATTTATTTTCGTGTAGGATCTTCAATACTCTTTCGACATTGAATACGAATGTTTCTCGGTTCTTTTTCAATCGATATAAAATTCTGTTCCCTTGTAGTTGACATTTAATGAGATTTAATATTATACGACAAGAAATTGCAGTAAAATAATTGATCGAAAATTGTTGACTGATTTTACAGAAAATCGGAGAGATACCTGTTGATACTCCCACTTTTTTAAAATCGATACTGTAATTTTTATAGTTTCTATTTCTTTCATTGCTCGCTTGATTTCTCGTATTAAAATTCAAGTTTAAATTTCTCGTATCAAAATTCAAGTTTAAATTTCTCGTATCAAAATTCAAGTTTAAATTTCTCGTATTAAAATTCAAGTTTAAATTTCTCGTATTAAAATTCAAGTTGAAATTTCTCGTATCAAAATTCAAGTTTAAATTTCTCGTATTAAAATTCAAGTTTAGATTTCTCGTATTCAAATTCAAGTTTAAATCTCTACAACAAATTCGTATGTTTAACTGTGGATAGCTTTACAAATTAGATGAAATATCTTTTCAGGTCTCGCACACCGAATTTGGTGCTCTTGTTCGGCGGATCGAACGGGGCGCGTCGCGGCGGAAGCTGCGGCAAACGTTTCCCGCTTGAATTTGTTTTGGCGAATCAATGCCGCTGATTTCCACGCAGCCGGGCATTTTCAGTGTCAAGGTGAGACTATGCGCCACGCGTCCGCGAAAGGGACGCGCCGCTTTCCTTTTTTGGCTCGGTTTCTACAGCGATCCACCCAGAAGTATATCCTGTCCTGGCATTCGCGTCTCCGGACGCAACCTTCCGGCGGCGGGTCAAGTTGTTGCCAGCCGAGATTTATTCCTGATCGGGGCGCACATCCCGTGCCCCTATTATCGTGTTTCCTTTTAAAATAAATCACCGCAATACGAGCCTTGGAATACGTGTCGCCGAGCCAACCCCTATCGACCGGCCGGCGAATAAAAATGTTGAGACGCCGCCGTCCGGAATGATGCTGATCAAGAACGGCCGGCGATATCGCATGATTTAATCTCCTCGGTTAGTTCGACTCCGTTCGACGATCGACGATAACCTTGCTACCATAGCAGTCTTGAAATGTTTGCTGTGATTATCTGCTGGCCAAAATGCCGCTGCAACTTTCAAAATCCCCCGCGTGAAACATTCACTGTAAATTAATAAATTTGACCGCAATGATTCTTGTCAATCAATTTTTACCGACTCTTCGTTTTATCTTTTCTGCTGTATACTTTGAATTAATACAGCAATGTTACATTTTAACCCCTTGCACTGTCGCTGATTTCATGCAATGGCGATTAGCACTTATTCATAATTAATAATTTTCGTAATAGGACCAGAGAATTTTGTTTCCTGTATTGTCTTTATTTACCTTCGTTTCTGCAATTTGATAACAGAAGAATTTATTTTTACATCTTTTATAATCGACTCAAATAATCTTCATTTTATAATAAGTCGACTTATTATACCTCAGTTACATCCTGAGGTAAATATTAAATTACATAAATTATTCCTGCCCTATATAAATAATTCAGGCAATACGCAGGGGGTCAATATTATAATTTTCAACGTTCCTGCCAACGAATAGCATCGTTGTCAACCGCGCGTCTGGGTTTTCGTGCAATTTCGAATGCAAATCGAGGGTGGCCCGATTTCTCTGCCCCCTCCCCCTCCCCCCGCGACTCCGAAATGCAAAGAATTTTTTCCCAGCTCGTCTGAATTTTGGCTCCGCGGAGCCGTGAACACCGTCTCCGTGGTAGAAGAAAAAAAAGTGACCTGCTTATGCATATACTTGTTACACTCTCTTCATCACGTTACCCCGTTCCTCATACATATTTGCGGAGCTAGGCCTGACCAATCAGCGCGGAGCTGGTGTTTCGCGTACAAGGGTGCGGGTGTCTTCTACCAGTCTAGGCCTCCTCGGGCCATCGATCGTTCATGCAAAAAAAAAACCGTTGTCGCGTCGCGCAAATTTTATTTTGCTTGCCCGTTCTTACCGAGAAAAGTAATGGGAACACTCTTTCGATCCGCGCAGAGGACAGATTTCATGGCAAAAAGCTGGCTATAGTAACGCGAAGTACACCGCGAAGTATTACATGGGAAAATTCCAACGTTCCTTATTTTCTTGCATCTTTTATCGTATTAATTTCGATTTTAATATTGCGCGCTTATAGTTGTTAAAAATTGAGGATTCAGTATTTAGAGAATAATCATCAAAGAATAAAGTATTTGTTCTGTAATTTGTTTCACAGTTTTGCGTTGTTTAATTTACTGTCGCATAAAATTGGAATCGTTTACATATATGTGGAGAATAAAAAGAGATTACCAAAGACGAGCCTAATTTCATATTTGTAATTGATCTTTGTAACAATAATTCTTTAATTAGTATAACGTTAATAGGATGAAGTGATAAAGGTAAGCTGCGAACGCTTTGCAAGGAAAATTCTGTAAAACACACGATGAAACGTACACAAGTATCTAGATCCCTTGATATAAGAAATAGTGTTTCTATTTATAGCGAATCCTACGTTCAACCTACTTACTTGCTATCTAGACCGATGCATCTCAACATATTTAATAAAGTTGGACAACTGTATTATGCAAATCATTTCGAGGAACGATTTGAAAGAGCATAAAGAAGAGATTTAAAGATCCGAGAGAATTATGGAAACGATTTAAATGTTTACTAATATATTCATTACGATATATTATTATTTATTTATTATGTATATATAATAAGAATATAAATAATTACAAACGTGCACTTTAAGAAAATATGTAAATTGTAGGTTAAGATGCTAATGACGAACTGATGGAATATCGGTCGAATAAATATGTAATGTGATTATTTGAAACAAATGACGACAGTTTCATAATCGAAGTATATATAAATAATAATTGTACATAAATTGGAATGCTCGATCGACTGTTACATGTACCTTCGATCGGTATTTCGAGGTATTTCTGTATTCGATAGAGCAGCCATGTTCCTCGGAGCACCCCTCGGACGTAAATAAATTCATAACCCTTGGACAATTATTCACCCACGATTTGGAAAAGCCCTCGCAATCAATTACTTACCGAGAATCATGTAATTCCGATTCGATTGATCAGTTCGATTGTTCCGTTCGATTGTTTCGTTCGACAGCCTCGGGTTTTCACTCGATATTCCACGCCGGCGATCATTTTAATCCGAAAGTTGCTCGACCGCGAATAGTTTCGTGTATATTTTAATTTCGAAAGTCGAAGAACTGGGCGCAATCTAACCAGTCCCGCGAAGTATTGGCATTTATGAGCAAGTCGCGATCTCCATAAAGACGAAGTTAGTCGAACGGCAAGTAACGCGCGCGCGCGCGCGCGGGGAGGCGAGAAAATACGCGAACGAAGTGAATAGTTTCGAATTTATGCTAATTTATACAATCGGGCTAACGATGTTTAGAAAATTAAGAGCCCGGTTATAATTTTCGGTAACTGTGCCGTTGTACGTGGTTTAATTTTATGCGGACGGTATATCCGTGTATAGTTGCGAGGATATTGTTTAAAGGAATCGGAGAACGTCCGTGGAGGTGTGCTTGTATAATTAATACCGCGCGCGACGCGCTAACGTTTTCCTTTAGTTCTGCCGACGATATTTGCATTTTTCTTAAAACTGTTTTTCGACGAATTGGCAGAATTTGCAGACGGATTCTTTATGCGAGCGAGCGCACGCTGTTCCGGAGATGCGAAAGTTCGGAGGAACACCGTGCAACGTTAGAATGAAATATGCAGTATACTGCAATTTTTATGAATTCATGAAACTCGTAATACTGTATAAACAATTTGTAATCCTTTATTTTCTCGATTAAAATCGATTTGAAAAATTTAGATAAATTTTAGAATCTAGATAACATTTTTTATATATATTTATTACAAGACATTCTTATGGAATCTGTTTTTATAGATTCGTAAAACTCGTGACATTATATAAACAATTTGAAATTCTTTATATTATCAATTGAAATTGATTTGAACAATCTAGATAAATCTTAAAATATAGATAACATTTTTTATTTATATTTATTACAAGACATTCTTATGGAATCCGTTTTTTTTTTAAAGCGACCCGTTTTGCATAAAACGTCGGCACTCATTACCATTTATATTATCTTACGTGCAAGCTGATAATATCTCACGAGAGCAGGGAAACGAATGGCAGAGACCCGACAGAAGCGTTAACCAATGAAACGACGTCGGGATCGTGCCTATCGCTCTTTAATGCCGCGTTAGCAGCCCTAGGAAATGCTAAGGAAATTCTGTATTCTACGGTGCGAATGTAACATATGCGCAGAATTTGGATATTGTGCGGCATGTAATATGAGTGTTATGCTATGCGGAATGTACTGCCACCGTGCTCTCGAACGGAGCATGTTGTTCTTTCAGCCCTCATTGTGCTTGTTCAATTGCTATTTCAATTATTACCACGCGCATTCTGCGAGACCACGAAGCGTTGTCTTAACGCAACGATTAATTATAAATGTTAATTCCGACGCGAGCTTATCGGGCGAACAAACGTTGCAAAAATGTTTTTACCAGAATCAAAGATGGGGGTTGATTATTTAACACTTTGGCCGTGAAAAAGCACAATGTTAAGGTTATGTTTCTATTTCGATTTTATTTATTTTATTAATTGCTAAAGAAGCCTAATACCTAAAAAAATTGTATATTGTACAGTCTAACACATTTATATCAATAATAGATACTTAATTATCGATTTCCATGACAACTGATTCATAGGCTACCAATCGGGGGTAAAAGTCGATTTATAGGTTATCGGTCGGTAAAGTGTTAAAATAATAAATACGAAAATATAGATATTTATATTTTTCTTATTAATTTCAGTGAGTTGAAAATGACTTCTGAATTAAAATTACTATATGAAAGTAAAATGACTATATAAAATTAAAATGACTATATGAAAGTAAAATGACTATGAAAGTAAAATGACTATATGAAAGTAAAATGACTATATGAAAGTAAAATGACTATATGAAAGTAAAATGACTATATAAAAATAAAATGGCTACACAAAAATGATTTTATAAAATCAAAATGTATCTTCGAATTTTTCGAAAGTTTAAAATTCGATTAATTTTATCTTTTCCATGTATAGTTATGTCTGATATAACATAATTTCTATTGTATTGTTACACAGCTATTAATGGACGACTATCTGGACTAGTATTCGTAAGAGAATGGATTTTCTCCATGAATGGCTTCTTAGAGATCTAATGGAAATCCCAGTGCGTTGCCAAAGAAACGTCGAAATCTTTCTTCAAAAGGTCAAGACTCATACATAGCTAACTATAACTGTAACAGCTTTATTCCGTATTCCGTCACGTACTTTCAGATTACACCGTTGCCCTCTGCCCAATAAACTGGGTTAATTTTTTGGCACCGCATGGTGGAACTGGAATATGGAAAATACCACCAGCCCGGTAGCCCCGGACCAAGATAACAACTAATCTAGCATTCATGGCGACGATGCTGCAACAATAGATATCTGTAGCATTGCTAAATAAATTTCCTATTTTACGATTAGTAAAATTGTAATTATTAACCCTTTGCAGTCCGCGCCCACACTAGCTAATAAACTTTAATGTCTAGTAATATATTAGAATCACGATGTCCCCTGAGAGGAGACAACGGAGTGGAAAGGGTTAAAAAAATTACACTATAATAACGAGTCAGTTAAAATCATAATAAATTATTAATTTACTTCAAATCGATTTTAATTATTCTGTTATTGAAGTACAGGGACGAAGATAAATAAAGACAATATAAAAAATTGGAATTGTTTGGTCCTATTAAAGAAAGTATTAAGAACAAATAAATGCTAATTAACGCAACATGGACAGAATTACAGTGCAAGGGGTTAACAATCGAACGGCCAACGTTTTTGACCATAATATGTATACTTAAGAATACTCAGGTACATTTGTAATCTTATTTACGAATTTTTATTATTTAACTCCTTCGTTCGCTGCTTTCTACAGGCCTCAGGACACAGGTAAAAATTTTAATTAATAGCTAGAAACTGCAGAAATAAAAACATTTATACTCGACAGTCAAACGAATCTCGTCGCCAGAGAGTGTCAACTAACAAACCTAAAAACACACGGAGCCAGAGAAACGCAGCTGCGTGAACTTGCTCGAGAAATAATGCGAGCAATTTTTCGCGGCGGCAACAATTACGGGCAAGCAGCAGCGGCGGCAGCCGCGCCGCGGGGGCGTGTTCGTTGCGCAGCGAATTTCGCCCCGCGGAAGAATTTCAATGGAACTTTTGCAATCAAGGTATCAATTATTTCCCCTGTAATCCGGAACATTTGTCGGTGTGCAGCAGCGGCCGCCTGTAAAATCGTTTTACGGTGAAGGGAACGAGCGAGCGGCGTTCGCGAACTCCGCGAGGATCAATCGGCCTTTTTTCGACGGCCAGAAAGTCGGAAGTTCGGGCGGGTGGGGCGGCGCGCCGCGGAACTGTTCGCGAAAGTTTTTCGCGAAGACGCCGGCTCAGCGAATCTCGCGGAGCCCTCGAGAAGTGCTATTATCCGGTGACCATGATATCGCGGGTCTTCTTCGATAACAAAAGGGGATGGCGGGGGAGAGCGGACGACGACGGGCGGCGCAACCGGCCGCTGTAATTAGCGGCGTGGAAAAGTGAAAATCGCTCGGCTGGTTAGTCAGCAACGTCGTGACCGGCACGTACAATCACGATATCGATTCGCGGGAACGTTCGAGCCCGCGGCCTTTACGGCCTTAGAACAGAAATAACTGAAAATACGAGCGCACGGCCGGCGATCGCGCGACTCGGCGGGGGCTCCCGTGCAATCCGCCGGAATAATATGGTTCAAAGCACGATACGTTTCTTCGTTTGTGCTAACGGTGAAATTTTCATTTTGCCGGGATCGATTCCGACGGCCGCCCGTTTCGCGGTCCGCTGCAGTCACGGCGGCAGCGACCCTTCCGGCGATGGGCGCCCGGAATCGGCGCCCACGGTGGGATCGAACGATGGAGATCAAAGATTTATTTTTATATGATTGTAAATTGAGTAAATATTACTGTCGCTCGAAAAATAGCTAATTATATTGTAATATCGTCAACTATAATATTTATAAGAAATACTGTGGTATTTGCCAATGTTACTTTTATATATTTTGAATTTTTACTACTATTTATCTGTTATATATATTCTTTTTATTCTTTAAGCGCCTGCAGAATAGCGGCGGATTTGTAATTACCCCCGGGTATTCCATGCAAGCCCGAGGGAACATTAATTGTAATATTTGCCTTCGTTCTATTATTGTATTTTAACATTAAGGTGACTGACGTTTACTGATAACAACTACAAACAATTTTATTATTTTTATGCAGTTTTTTTCATTATAAAAAGTAATCTTTCCATAGACACGTTAATTCTTTCATAAATCTCAATGAAATAAGTGAAAATTTAAATAAATTGTCAGGGAATAACAATTTTTATATTCTGGGTTAATATCGAAGAGAATTTTGTACTGTTGCTCTTCTATTGTTATCTAGAAAATCTTGCATCTTAATTTTCAAATCTTATTTCACTTTTAAAAACTTTTATCAAAAATCTCGTCTTTTACTAAAAAATCTTTTATTAAATCAACCTCGCCTGTTACTAAAACATCTTTTATTATCTCAATCTCGTAATTGATGTTCAACAGTTTTTAGTTAAATAAGCTATTTTGACGCCATATAAGCAATTCAAGGGATGGAAAATAATTTGACTAAACTCAATCTTTTGCGATATCATTTAAATTAATAGAAAATTCTCAAAAATTTCAAAAATTCATGACAGTGCATAAAACAAAAAATTACAGTTCTTTTTTTATCCCAGTTAAGCGGTTTTGACGTACTGTAAGGCCTGGCCTTGGTATTGACGATACAAAACCCGTGTTGCAATGAGTGGACACCGTGATGAAATCATCTGTCGATATCCGGAACAGCCAGCATGGACAGATGCCTCGGAGATGTTCGCGTCTTCGATAAATGCGTGTCGCAGATGATACGGACACGTGCGGCTACCTGGCAGATCTAATCAGATTTCCGCATCGCATTTAGGTACGGCGCGTTAACACGTTGATTGACGCGCGTCAGCACGAGCGACGAAATTATTTCTCTAATCGAAAAACGGAGTTTTGCGATGGCATGTACAGTGTGCTAAATTTAATCTAGGCTAGAAAAATATAAGATTAATCATATTTTGTTATAACATTATATAATTATATTTATTTTGTTTTAACACTGTATAATTATATTAATTTTGTTATAACATTATATAATTATATTCATTTTGTTATAACATTATATAATCATATTCATTTTGTTTCATAATAATCATACTCAGTTTGTTGTACAATAATTGTACCCATTTTGTTGTAATTTAATCGTACTCATTTTGTTGTACAATAATCATATTCATTTTCTTGTATAATAATCATATTAATTTTGTTGTACAATAATCGTACTCAGTTATTGTTATAATCTAATTTTATCCTAACATCATGCAACCATATTTCCCACATATAAGTTTGTACAACACTAAAGCAATTACAAAATATACTAGAACAACTCCGTTTATACGAGCCTGTCGAGACAGATTAGTTCGCATAATCAATTGTTTCATAGGAGTCCATCAATCTCTCACCATCGACTACAATTTCTCGTTTACCTCATAGAACTTAAGAGGAACACGTTCCACGTTAAAGTTCAATTAACCAGCCGCTGCTGAAATTTAGTAATTATAAAATCCTGAAATTATAAAATCCAGAATATAATAATAAAGAAACAGAGAGAAATGTACACGGAGCCCCATTGTATGCTACGATTGTTCTCACATGTCATGCGACTGTGACATTATTCACGAGTATAATGTAAATTAGAAAACTAAGCAGCCATTACTACAGCGTACAGCATTCGCTAGTAGAAAAGTGCAAAGGTTGAAATGTGAATTTCCACAGTGATGCTGATCGCCGAGCTGCGAAAGGCAAGCGTAATTAATATGTTTCGTAATCTTAGCTTCCCAGGCTTCGTTTTACGAAGTAAATTGTTTCGAGTGGGCGACCAATTTGTTGAACGACAAATTAAAAACCAAGTGAGCAATTCCAAGATCTATAATATGATTTTATTCTTGCTTTCTTTTAAAATTTTATTAGGTTAGTCAAGGTTTGAATTTTTATTATTTCAGTATAAATTGTCCGATAAACGTGTCACGTAAATACTTCGTAACAGATAGAGTCTAGGCTATAATTACAGCTGCATTTAATTCGCGTGAACTCATGGTCGCATGTAGCGTGATTTTTAATACAACGCACATGTCATTCGATGTGTTAATGCGTTCATGTTCAGCGAAAGGTTGAACCAATTTTACCGTCGAGAAATGCCAATGTTGCAGTCTCATTCGCGGAATTTTAATTCCTCAATGTTTCTTGAAATACATGTAATGGTTTTGATCAATATTACATATGTATTTCTTGAATTTTATATGTATTATTATAATATTATAGTAGTATAATAGTAAGTAGTATGTAGTAAGTATAACATATTATATATAATAAATAATATATAGTATACATAATAATATAAGATAATAAATAATATATAATACATATAATAATATATAATAATAAATAATATATAATAACGTACATTTAAATTCTCAAAAAATCGTCTATCTTTAAGAGGTTACAATTTTCGAACAATCATCGCAGAACAAATAAATCCCAAAATTTGCATCACCCCGTATACGTGCTACATGACAGTAATAATGGACCGAGCCCGTCTGCCCATGACTTGCCACTTCCACTTCGCGTAAATAGCGATTCAAGTGCATCAAACTTTCGAAATCGATCATCTCGGAAACAAAGTCAGGCATGGAAACAGTTTGCTTTAAGTTCCCACATGAAACCACCATCCATCGTGCATTACAAAATCGAATCGACGAGGTTGTAAGGGCAAACAATTTCATTCGCAAATAAATTAATTCCGCAGGGAAATAGTAACAAGTAACTTTAAATCGATCGATAATCGAAGCCAAAGAATATGGCCAATGTGAGAACTTCGTAAACCTGTTATATGCATTAAAATCATTAATTTATAATGGAATTATCATTCAGCATTATTATATTAGGGTGTCCCATAAGTTTCTTCCCTTTTTTTTGATGCGAAATGAATACATGATATTTGTTGTTTAAGGTGGATTTATTATGTTGTATATGAACCGTTCTGTGCTATAACCTTCTTCCATCTCTCAGGAAGCCTCATTATGCCATCTTTCCAAAATTGTTGAAGCTTGTTTGCAAAATATTCATCTAGGTGCGTTCTTATTTCGAAATATTTTGCGTAGCACGGGAAAAAAAATCGCGAGATAAAACGCCGTTTCAGAAGCGATACCGGTTCGGTTTAAGAGTCGAATATCTCTTCCAGAGACGTCGCCTCGGCTTTTCGGATTTTCGAATAAGGACGACACACCGATAGCGCTGCGCTCGGAAAATCGTTCGAACGTGCGAACCCGGGTTCGATGACGCAAGAGGTAAGATGACGAAAAGTATGCGGGCGAATCGTAGATATTCGAGGAGAGACGCGAAAATCGTTTCGAATTGGAGTGGAAGAATCCGGGGGGAACATTATTTAACGCGACGCGAACTGAAACTTTGATGTCTCGAACGAATTGAAACGTTTTTACCTCTGTCGCTTTTGATTCGTTTGAGCTCCGTGATCGTGATTTTATCACGGCGGAATAGATTCGTCGAACTGTGCGATTCTTTTGTCGCGTCTGTAACGTTGCGCGAACGCTGCGATAAATTCGAAGATGCGTTGCCACGGTAAAATTAATGGTCTGCGCAAGAAAGAACGTCGTCGGTAAAGATTTTATGATTTGTTGGCTTAGAAAATTGATTTCTCCGTCCACGGTTTATCGCCGTACCGTGTACAATTAGTATAACAAATCGGAAACGAGTCGTGGAATCGTACGCAGCTAAAAATATAATACTTTTGGGACACGCGGTTGAGAACCGCTGTCTTAAAACAGCACTGTGTGCCAGATCGATACCACGTCGGCTACCCTTAAACTCTGAAATGCGAGCCGAAGTGAGAGCGAAAGATAAATCTAATTTTTAGCAATTACGGAACGGAGAAGAGGCGACACGGATGAATATTCTCCAATGAATAATCTCGTTATTTGTTTAAACCCATTGGCATTCTTCACGCGATCCCGGCGTTTAAATTCGACTACAAAGCTTCCCGATTCCCATCGACCACGTTCTCAATCATTAACATTCGGATCGAATATCGGGAATTGTTCAAACTTCCAAGAAGTTCGCTCGTTACAGTTTAATGATAACACGCGAGGGAAATTTATCCATGTTATTAATAACACCATTACCCCGTTTAATAGGTGTAAGCTATCCTTAACACGGAGATTAACGAAGTTGGAGACATCGGATTAATCTTATAATTTGCAAAAACTCCGCTATTAAATTATTCGAAATTTACCAAAATTGTTTAATCATCGCTGTACCGTGATTTTTATACTATCAGGAATTTCAATTATGAAAGGTAAATTTGTGATAAATGATTGGTTAAAAATTTAATCCAGCTTAAAATATTCATCAATTATTACATATTTTGCTAGTAAATTGCTTCTTTCGCTGAATTTGTGTTCATTTTACGTAAGCAAATTTGTGTTAAATGATTAGTTAAGAATTTAATCCAGCATAAAATATTCATCGATTAATATATAATATAATTATAGATTACATGAACTAATGAATACTGATCGACGGCCAAAGAGAATGTAACAAACAAGCCGTTTCAACTTTATCAATGAATACCTAAAATCATACCACCAATCAAAGCTACGAGTAAATTATGGGACTGCTTGACGGCATAATCGCTAGCTACCGATAAAGAAAATTACGCAAATAGAGATGTCAATGGTACGCTAATTGCAAACACGCGTATCGACGTTTATTACCGTGTATCGCTAATGACGAATTTGTCGTGGAACACATTGAACGCGAAAAAATCAATGCGTACAATTTTGTCGCTAACATAAACGCGCGTAACCCAAATATTTGCAATCGTACTCGAATTATCTCGTCACGTAAAATATTTATGCAATCTAATTCAATATCGTACATTTTTAAAAATAAATATAATCGCAGATAAATATAACTAAAAATAATTCAACGATATTTGAAATGTTTCCATTTTGAGACAATTTTTATTTTGGATTAAAATCCGCAGTCTAGGTATTATTATTAAAAAATTAATGTAGCTGAAATCTGTCACCAATTGGTATCGTTAATAATAGAAGAATTTAAAAATTCTTTCAGAAATCGGAAAAATGAATCCGTATTTTTAAAAATAAATATAATCGCAGCTAAATATAACTAAAAATAATTCTACGATGTTTAAAACGTTTTCATTTTGAGATAATTTTTATTTTGGATTAAAATCCGCAGTCTAGGTATTGTTATTATTAAAAAATTGTTTCAGAAATCAGAAAAATTGCATTCGCTTTACACTCACGAATATAATCAGTAATAATTGTTAAAACATTAACGTTAAGGAATTATCACGAGAAAGCTAAGATACGTTAACTCGCGGAGCGTGGTTCTTGCAATATGCTGTCATTAACTTACAGTTAACATTTTTGTAAGTAGCGCAAGGTGACGATACTTTCGCTCCACTAGCTTATCTATAATAATTCGATTATCTCTATACGTAACGCCGCGCATTGCTACGGCGTACGCCATCAATCAAACGTTCTTCAAGATGGTTAAGGATTGCGGGTGTCTCGAAGTTAATGATTAAACAGACCGCCGGCACGCAACTCCGTGCACGAACACGCGCCGCGATACCCGTACGCCGTTCCGAACTTCACTGTCGATTTAATTAACAGCGGGGAGGAAATACAAAATTCTACTTCGCGGCGGGAACTTCGAAATTCGAAACGTTACTTTCCCCCGGTAAGCATAAACCGGCTGTTACGCGCGGCTGTAACGTCGGTTTAATATTAAGAAACCCGTGATGAACGCGAACATATTAGCCGAATAACATAATTTCATTTGCTCTCGCCGGGAGAGCGGCTGAATATTACAAATGACGCGAGAACAAACACGAAAGTTCAGTTAGACTGTGCAGTCGGCGTTGGCGCGGTATAATAGGACGGGATACGGCACGAAAAGAAAGCAGGGAAAACACGAACAAAAGTTGCACGGTGTATATTCAATTCGATCAAAGCATTGCCTTGGGACGAACTATGTGTTATAAATTAATGCGATAATATTGTATATTCATTTATGCTTGAAATAAAATGATAGAAAAATAAGGGATGATTACTGAGTAGCTTTGCTTTGTAAATTTAATTAACAATATCTCCATTTTATTTCGACGAGGAAAATTATTTATACTATGAAATATTTACTGTATATAAATTTTTATAAAACAATGTGAAAAATATCTACCTGAAATGAACGAGATAAAATTTATTCTGTTAATTTTTGGAAATTATAAGTGGATGAAATGACGTTTCATTTAACTCCGGCTTATGTCAGTTCATCTGCAATTCGCGTAAACGTTCAGTCTAACTGTGAGACACCCGTAATCCTTAACCATCTTGAAGAACGTTTGATGCGACAGAAAAATGCAGCGGTGGGCGGAATCGCTGTTTAAAAATAGCGGAAAGACAATACGGCGCGTTAGCGGCGCAGTTATCCGAGGATTGACCGGAGCAAAGAGCCAATTGCCCGCTATCCGCGAAAGGGTAAATCTTGAAGACAGTTACGATCATTTTTCTCCGAATCTGCGGAACGGAGCGTCCAAGTTTGAAATGAGAAAGGCGTGTCCGTATGAAAGACTGCGGGCAAACCGTGACCGTAGTACGTCCGTTCGCGCGCGTGTGGGTTAATGCGCGGCGTTACAGACGAATTTTCTGGGAATTCCGCGAAAATGTACGGCAATCTTATGATTATAAGAGCTTGCATCGCATAAACCGGGCAATTGCGGCAAATGGAGAAGAAGCTGACAGAATGATCCATTACCGGGAGCATTAGCACTGTCGTTTCTTAGTTTATTACGCGACCCGCGAATGTTCATTTGTTACGAATAATATGCGTAAAGTATCGTCTTATCATTTACAAATCATATCCGTACAGTTTTGTCTTTATCTTTTATAAGTAATGCTAATTTATACGGCGAGTTGATTCGTTCTAATAAGTTGCACTTCGTTATCTGAAACTGACCGTTGTCCGAGTGATTCCCAATGCAAATTATTACAAATTGGAATAGTAATTATTACGAATACAAATTGCAAAGTGTTAAAAATGCGAATAGTAATTGCTGGAAATGCGAATAGTAATTGATACAAATGCAAATAGTAACCGTTAAAAATGCAAACAGTAACTGGTAGAAATGCAAATAATAATTGTTACAAACGTGAAGTGTAATTGTTACTGATGTAAAGCACAATTGTTACAAAATTAAGTTGTGATTATTACGAAAGCAAATTGCAATTATTACAAAATTAAGTTGTGATTATTACGAGAGTAAATTGCAATTATTACAAAATTAAGTTGTGATTATTACGAAAGTAATTTGTAATTATTACAAAATTAAGTTGCGATTATTACGAAAGTAAATCAAAATAATTACAAAATTAAGTTGTAATTATTACAAAATTAAATCGTGATTATGTCGAAAGTAAATCGCAATTATTACAAAATTAAGTTGCGACTATTACGAAAGTAAATCGAAATAATTACAAAATGGTGCGTAAATTAATTACACCGGCCGCGCGTCGCGTCGGTTGGCCATCCAAGCCGGCAAACAAAGGCCGCAATGTCCGACACACCTGATGACGCCACTACGGTTTGCAAAACATAAACCGGAGTTCTTGGACAGCTATACATCACGCGCAGTCAAGTCCCCGCGTTATTAGTAGACGACCGATGTCCAGGAATCCCGGAAACAATACGCGATATGTCTGTACAGGAGAGTTCCACCTCTAACAGTGCGCCGCGCCAACGCTTCCGGTGTATAATTGTACGACACTGATTATAAGCAGGCGCACGGACGGGCGCACGAATTTCGTGCATACTTGAAGAATTTGCGTCAGCATCGTACGGGTCGCGAGTGGACACTAAATTCATGCGAACGCGCTATGATCCGCTTGAATGTTTCCTTCGGCCGCAATTGTTGCATTCGTGGAAATGTCGAGTCGAAGTTCGCTTCAAGGTTATGGTATCTTTTTTAATGAATTATGTCAGCTTAAATATTTAAAGGAATTATTGGTGTAGAGAATAATTAGGAATAATTTAGAATTTTATTAAGCAGTGTTCGGTAATAATATTAAAATATTATAATATATGTATGTATAGATATATTTATATATTATATTATTAAAATATAATATTTGCAATTTGTAAGCGTCCAAATTTTACAGAAAATAATAAACCTTCGGTATAACTGTACTTTGAAAAATTGTTTCGAATATGATCTTGTTAATTTGTGCTACAATGTACGACCAGTTTCTCCATTTTGTTAAATTGCTGCAATGTTCAAGGATTCCTCGAACGCATGCAATTTACGGTTTAATAATAGCCATTAAAAGTTGAATTAACTCGCTAGGTGTGTCCTAAGTCATTTCAATCACATTAAGTCGCATTAGATCACACCGTACCCATCTCAAACTAGCGTCGAGCTATTAATTTCTACCAACGAGCTGTAACGCATCGTGAGCAAGGAACGATCATTCGTCGTATCTCAGTCGCGAGCAGCGTCGCGTTAATGCTGTTCTGTAGGCGCTGTTATGCATCATGCTAAGCTACTTACGGTAATTAAATGCATGGAATTTATTCACCGTTTCGAAGACTTTTCCGATTGCAATTACAAGTCGTAACATCTCCAAAGATCCATATTTGTACTTAACAGAAAATGTATTAAATAAATTACAGATTTCGACGCGCTTGCACGCGATTTGCAAAGAATTATTTACTAGTAACGAATTATTTACTAGTAACGAATAATTAAATATGGATATTATTCTGATCTTTAAAATTGGAATAAAATTCTAATCCCTTATTATTAAATATTGAAGCATTAAAGTAAATTCAGGCACGGAATAAACATCGATGTTTTGTCCCTTCTAAGAAATTATAGCAATTGAAAAATTCCTAATCGCGGTGACTGTAAAGTAAATGGTACCGTCAACGGGTTAATTAACAGAAATTAATAGCAGCTCGATCGTTTAATTTTCTCACAGAGAAATTTGAATAACCGGGTGTGAAACTTCCAACCCGATGGACAGTAATTTAATAACGAATTCTTCTTTCTCGACTCGCCGAAACGATAAATATCGGTAGCGACATTTTATTCGGCCGCGCTTTAGAAATACAATAAAGTCCAATCAACGCGCCGCGAACACGTTTCGCGCGGATACAGTCCCCGGTCCGAAAAAAAATCCAATTCTCGTCCGTTTTTAAATGTTTTATGTTCTAAAAATTTGCTCACCGGCCGCTGGAAGCAATACGGAGGCACGCGCGCATGAGTATTTGCTAGGCGGAAGGAAACGAAAGTGAGGGTTGAAATATGACGTAATATATGCTACGAGGGTAAAAAAGAAAGGTGGGAAGAGGAGGAGGAGGAGGAGGGGGGGGGGGGGGGGGGGGGCGAAGGTGGGCGAAGGTGGGCTAACTGCACCGAAAGCGGAAATCCACCGATCCGAAGCTGGCAATATTAATATCGCGGAAGCGAGCCGGGCGTAACATTTGCATGTTTGTCCGGGAGTTATGGTTCTTGTGAAATACTCCCTCCCCCGAAAGTTGCTCCGCATCGGGGCCGAACGGCGCTTGCGGTTCGTTAAAACAGCCCACCAGCTTAATATCGATTGCGCGACCCTCCCCCCGACAAAGGATCTGCTCACTGTTTGCACCCAGTTTGCCCTCCAATGAAAAGTTACACGAAAGTGCGCGAGGAAATGAACCGCCCCCCATCGGTGTACGCGATATAAACAGCCATCGAATTTTTGCGAAAGTTTGTCGCATCGTGGGACGAGCGCGTGCCACGCAATGATGATCAAAGGAGCCTGGCGACACAACGGAGAGAGGCGATACGCCTACCGGGGATACACGTATACACGGGTTCACTGTAATCGTGTACATCCCGGAGAATAATTGAAGCAAGTAGTCTGTTGTAAATTACGTTTTCGTTTTAATTTCTTTGCGATTTTTCTTTAAAAGTAATATATTTGCCAAAGTATTTTTATTAATATGACTTGTTAATAGAAATATTATAATAATAGATACATGATAATATCTATTATAATAGTAGATAGATGTGATGTATAGATATATAGTTATATAAACAGTATTATATTGTTATATTATAGATGTATATATACATATAAATATACATATATATATAGAGAGAGAGATATATACAGAATGTAATAATAGAAATATTATAACAATGATTTAATAATAATATAAAAATGTTTCTACGATAGTTCTAGCGTTAATAAATTATTTCAATAAATTCTTCGTTAGCGATTTCGTACGATATTTTCGCTTTATCAAAATAGAACACTTGTTATCACCCATCTAGAACTTCCGCGCATAAACGAAGAAATGAAAATGTTTTCTGGCCAAAAGAGGTCAAAAGAGCCAAAATGCAACAGTCGCGCAGGAACCACTTGAAAATTGAAACACAGCGAAAGGGCCTGGTTTAAAACCAGAACACGGTAAAATTCTCGCTTCGAGGTACGGTGCTTCGCAACAACAACTTCTGGCGCAAGAAAATTTTTATTTACAGCCTCCCCGACATCCTTAATCCTGTTCTCCCTTGGCTGCACCTACTTCTCGCCGCCCTCGCTTCCGCGTTATTTTCGAACAACCATCTTTCCGTAATAAAGTCAAAATATTATTATGGCTCTTATAATTACTTCGGCCGGTTGGGAACGGGGATAGTTTACAAGGTAAGCAAGAAAGTTCTGTCATCCTCGGCAGCCGAGCGCGCTTCTCCATTACTTCGAATAATGCCGGGGCTCTCCGGCACCGACGACGTTATCGGCCGTCCCCGAAAAAACTTTTCGGGGGCCCCCCGTTCGCAAATATTACCCCTGGCGAAAGTTTATCAGCGATCCGCATCCCTCCAATTTCTTTCTCGATTTAACGCGGGCGCGCGCTCGCTCGCGAGCACGAGCGTCATATAATAGGCTGTCATGGACTGGCTTCGGTCAGATAGGGGCTGTATACCAGTACAATGTTCCCTGCACGTGTTCGATAACTTCTCGTAGGCTTCTCGTTCCGCGCTGCCGCGAAATGGGTCACCGATTGAAAATTGCCGGGTTACTCGGGTATCGCCGGGCGTACCTGTCAACGTGGCTACACCGATGACTTCGTATCGAGAGAGAGAGAGAGCGAGAGAAAGAGAGAGAGAGAGAGAGGAGAGGGTGAGCCGTAAAATTAGGCCCCCGGTAGCTGCGAAACTGCGATACGATGGCCCTCGGAGCGCGCGTCAACCCGCCACTTTCAGTATCGCCAATTTATTATCGCGTTCCGATACTATCGGAATTATTAGTCAATTCCGACTGACGGATATTGATTTTCAGTCCGGCCGATCCGCCGATGGCATAATATTGCGATACTGTTTATCCCGCGTCCAGCGCTTTATAAATTACAGATCAATTGTCGTTGGGTTTATTCGCGTGTTGGTTCGTATACGTCGTTAGTCACCACCGTTATATACAATTCTGTTCTTTCGTTACCGATGTTTGAGCTTCGATAATGGTTAATCGGTTATTTTTAAGGAATTATTACGAGCGAAGAATCTGTTGTTATTATTGTACAATTACGAAGAAAATGGCATGGCGAGACCGAATCAATCAACCCTTAAAAGTGACTGACGCGTGTTACTCTGTAAGAATAACAAGGCCGAATTTATTTAGAATTTTCGATATTCTTATTATAATATTCTTAAAAATTGAGAAATTGAACCATTTCCTATTAGTGTTTGTATATAATATACAATCAGGGCTTTTTTATTTTTCTATTGTATTAAATTCCATTCACGTTATTATATTACTAATGTAATATCTATAGTATGATCATAAACAATTTTAATATTATTTGCATTTGCATTGTATTCATATTATAGATCGCGGTAGGTCGAATTCTTTATAAATACCATATATTAATCGGATAAAAGCTTTCGTAACGTTAAAAGCAGCCTGGAAGCGAATTCGCAAGGGTGCCTCCGAAAGTACATTTAAACAATTGTTAAGAGAAGTTGAAATTGCCACAATATTGGCAAATGACTCCATTTCATAGGCCGAACAATAGGGAAGCAGATGCCCATCGCATTTGATCCCTTCTCCCCCTAAAGAATAACCAAGATATCCAATTCAAGGCGGATCCTGCGGAGCGGTGCCTTCACTCGTGGCACGATCGAAAAAGGGGTGATTCATGCGAAAAGCAAATCACGACCCCTAAGCGCTTGGAAACCTTTTGGAAACTAGGAAACTTCGGAGGGCGTGCCAGACCATAATGGCTAAGGCACCAGCTGGTCAGTCCATGAATCTCGTGATTACGAGCTCGGATCTCCCTTGGATCTTTTCCGCGACTTTTAAACTTGAACATGCGGCGTCAGTAATTTTTCGCATAAAAATCGAACCGTCGCGTATACCACTGTCTCCGCTTTTTTATTGGTTCATAGTTCACAGTATGAATTTCTCTAAAGTTTCCTCCACGATTCTACTAAAGGATCGATTACACAAATTTTCTGTTATCAGTTTTTCAGTTTTAACTCCTCGACCTCGAATTGCCCCTTTTAGAGGGTTCAATAAAATTACTGATAACTATAG
>NC_135774.1:24492039-24504425 GCF_028453695.1 Augochlora pura | reverse complement strand
AGATCGACGCGTCGTCCATGAATCAGGCTCGAATGATAAAAGAAAACACGATATTCCACGGTGTGTGTGTGTGCGAAGGTACTCCAATAACGCAGTTCGGATGCTAGATCGTTTCTCTCGCTCGGATCTCCTCGCCGGGGATTGTCCCGTTCGGGGCGAGTTCGCGAGTAACATTATTGCCAATATTTTTCTCCGCGGGGTGGTCGACGGGCGACGGAGAGTCGTATCGGCTCGTATCGGCTCGCATCGGCGCGTTGATGAACCTAATAAATGAATTACGATGTCCCGCGTCGTCGGAGGATCGGCTCCGCTATCGGCCATCTTGCGCTGAGCAAACAATGTGTAGCCACTTTCCTCGGCCTGCCGGATAGATGGGAGATTTCGGACGGCTACGGCTCCTTGAAGTTACAGTTCGTTGTAAATTGAGCCGAGACCCGTCCAACTAGTTACCGATCGTGATTAAAGCGAAACTCGACCGAGCAGCAGACTCGTGAACAGCGACACCAGCAGCGATACACCTGGAACAGAAACCGGCCGAAGGGGGCTCGGTGATTAGGCTGAACGGATCGTGGCGACGATGCCAAAACTTTTTCCCAAAAGTTGGCGTTAATATAATTCGCAGGCATGCAAAATTCGGAATGTACAACGGGACACCGGTGACATTATTATCCACTTTCTGAGAATTTCTATGAGTTTTAAATATTAATTTATAATTATTGGAATTTTCATGCGACGGTCTTTAGATCTAGAACAGTAGTTTACAAAATTATCAAGAGACCTTAGTATGTTAATTCTTTTTATGACAATATCACATTTTAATCCATAGTGATAATAAATACTAATAGTCTTGTTCAATACGATAATTTTCGACATGATATGCAATGCAAAATATACAATCCAACGAGACACTAGGACACTTAAAATATTGTATTCTACCCAATTGTTTCGTAAAAGACACATACCGTTATGTTACGAATTAAACATATTTTTCTGATCTGCCTAGGTGCGCGAACAATCAACTCGGTTCGAAGTTGTGTGATAATGAGCATTCGACATAAAAAAATGGCTTTCGGTATATGGGTTCTTTTTTATGGTGTTCTTCAAATATAGTACTCATTTAGCAAGATGACGCGATGAAATAAGATGATATCGTTACCAATGAAACTCCTTTATGGAGTCTTATTTTTATCTCGATCTCAGTTAGGGTAGTAATCACAATATCGAGGTATAGTGGGTGTGGAATAATCGAATAACTGTAGGAACGTAATTTTTTATTAAATTTGGCGTCTCTCCATGGTTTATAGTTTATAGTTTATAGTTTATTCTGGAAGATAATTTCTTTTCATTAGATTTTACACACTGGTGACAAAAATGACTGTATAAAGTATGAAATAATAAACATTTTAGAAGAACGTTTCTCAAGTTATTAAAATTAATGGAAGAAGAGTGCATTTTGGGATGACAGCGTACATTTAGTATAATCTGTTACAGTGAATTTAAAAATTAAAAGAATAGGACATATGCAATTTCCCCATGATTCATAAAATGCCCCGATTATATTTTCTTTTACATTAATTAAGCCGCCTTTAATATTCATAGTATGAATCCGTATATTAATATTCATAAGATCATTAACAAGAGGCTGCACATTTTCCTGTGTATCGTAGATGAAGTAGAAGTGGTCAACCATGAACACACACGCCAGTCATCGCGTATCCAATAACACGTGTGCCTTACAAAGTATCCATTTCATCCTAACAATGGAGCTTCACGGGAAAAAGTACTTATATGGAAAATAATTGAAGGGAAAACATCGTACGCAGTTCTTATTATTCATTTACGTTTTAAATAACTCGTGGTTCCTTACTACATTGATTCTTCTGAAATATTTCTCGGATTATTTTATTCCTTTAATTTACCCATTTCTTTATTCGCTTATTATCCATAATATTTAATAATCTGTATTTAAAATAATTTTCTCGTTGCTAGAATATAGATTTCCATGCAACAAGAAGATATATTCATATAACAGAAAATAAAAATTCCACGTAAATATTTTTATAGCGCAGCTTTCTTTATCAACAATGCAGATTTTCTCTGAGTTTAGTTTGTCAAAAAATAATCATTAAAAGCAGAGTATCGCTTTCGAAGATTCGCTCGAATAAATCTATCCTATCTATCCGTGGAGAAATATATTTCACGGCAAACAAAATCTTCCGAAATCGGCGAAATATTTTCCGCAATTCCAACCGTTAACTCGTTTCCGTTTCCGTTCCGCGCTGAATCCGTTTTTTTTTTCGCCCTGATCACACCGATTCGAACCAGACGTCCGAATGAGTTTACAAGCGGCGAAAGAACATTTATATCCTCGGGACCGATGTACAATGCGGTGCGCTTTTACAGCCAGGGGTGTATCGCAGCATTTCTCGCGTTGATCTGCATCCGAAACGACCGGCGGGGATTTTCGTTCTGCTATGACACGGGCATTGGGAAAAATCCTCTGCACCGGAGAGGATGCGCCGTGCCGCGTCGGTCGAGGGGAGGACATATACACCTTGAAAGTAATTGCGATCGAAGGTACACGATCGGGGGAAAAAGGGCTTGCGCGAAGGGTGCGACAAACAGAAGCACGAGACCGTCCGTTTCATAATGAATCAGTATCGTTGGGCAAATTCTTGGAGGCGTCGTGCACCGGATTTCATCGAGTCGAACAGGTTCGAATTTTTCGAACATAACCTTTACATAACATTTACTCATAAATCGATTGAATTTGATTTGCATAGAAATAGTAAAATAATTATTTAACTAAAAAATACGAGTGAAAGGAAATAATCAGAATAAAGGCGAACTTTAATTTCGAGCAACTCGAGAAATTCGATTGCTACTTGCGGATCGAGTAATCGAGGTTAGGCTATTGAAATCTGATATGCCGCGATAAATAAGCATAAATATCGATGCAATCAGGAATATTGTATGTTCGGTCGTCTTCCGAAATCGAAAGAATATCGCGACACCAAACACCGGCCGTATATACGGCCCTGGTCCGCGTTCTATTTCGCGGGCCGTACTGAAACAATGCGACCCAATTCAATTTGATCAGCGGTGTTTGGCGTGCGCGCGCGCCGATAATAATTGCCTTCATTTAGCTTCGACGGTTGATTTTTTTCTCGTTCCGGTTCAATTACCGGTTAGACTGTATAGAGGAAAAGCGGAGCCGGACGCATTAATTACTTCCCATGATCGGCCAAATCTAGGGGAGCTGTTGCCACTGAACTGCGCCCCCGCGCGGTCTGTATTTGCTCTACGTTTCGCCCCGCTATTACGCAATTCTATTGTATTTTCCCTCTTAATCCGTAGCCGCGCCGCGCTCGTCCCGCTCTGTTATTTTCTTCGATTTTGGCTCCCCTTGTCTGCGATTCTTCCCGACGACTATCGAACAACAATAGGGCGAGTCGCTTCAATTCTGATCTGGAGTGACTCGGTTTCCTTTTGTACGGTGGTTTTGCAGGATCGGTATTAATACGGCTTACATTGAACAGCTATACGATCCTTTTTATATGTTTTCGTTTGCGTAGCGTTTGTTTCAACGAGTTATTATAAAAAAAGCAACGATATTATTGATTTTTAAAAATTATATTATTTCAGATTCTTTTCTTGAACATATTCTTTTCCAGGTGTTTTGATTTTTAGGAGATACATCTTTGTTTTTAAATTTAATTAATTTATTAGTTACTTTAAAAGTTGCCTTTGGAGAAGAAATGAATTAGCGTAATTTTTCGTAATGTTAATGAGGACGGTAGATATTTTTCTCGATTTTTAACTGTTATAATACACATTAGAACAATTCACTCTAAATATCAAAACAGCAATGCTCGCGTTACCACCCCTAAAATAGAATAAAAATAATGACGATGATAAAGAAAATAAAAAAATGTGGAAATATTTCATTACTAAAACATAGCGTGTACGTTGTTAATACAAAAAAAATGGTAGACTGAATATAGAGAATTAACTAAGCATTTTACAATAAAATAAATAAAATATATATTTTAAAAATTAATATAAATATTTTAATAAATTAAAAATAAGTGCAGTTATCACAAGTAATTGAAGACCAGAGAAATCAGACTGAGAAAGAAATATCTGCTCGTTTGAAACAGTGGCCGTTTCGCAGTAACCTCGTGGTAGTTTTAATAAACAGCTAATTGAAGTTTTGCGCTGGTCAACATTGACAAATGGCTAATCCCCGTTTCGGCGAGTGAGTGAATTACAATGTTGAAATCCGCGCGGAAAACAGAGGGGTCTAATAGGGGAGAGGCCGGCGGGCACTGCGGCCGCTAATGAATGTCGGGAATTAAAACGATGGCCCTCCGGACGATGATCAGAGCGAACGGGAAGAATTAATAAGCGTTAGCACTAAACGGCGAGAAATAATCGGCTGGGTGGAGTACGCGCGTCAATGGAATATTAGCTCCGGCCGGACAGAGTTACATAGAAAACCGAATACTTTTCGTAACCTGTAAACCGGTTCAATTTAAATTAATGCAAAGGTCGTCGCGCGTGTGTACGCTCTCCCCGCGCAATATCCGCCGCCGCCGCCGCCGCCGGTACGGCGCGTCCTGATTCGTATTTAATATGTCATTACATAAATTAAATTCATTAAATTAATGTGTGGCTATACGCCGGTATCCAAGACCCCTTTGATCGTATTCATTGTTACTTACCCCGCACGCGCGCGCGCGCGTTTTATTAATTGCTCTATATCCGGCCGTTTCGAAAAGCAGCGGCGGCCACGGCGAGCCCGTCGAAGGTCCACACTTGTTGATTTTCCTAATATTTCCCGACTTTTTGAGATACTTCCTGCCGGCCTTTTATTATCGTTTTTACATGCAAATGTAATTAGTTCCCGCGGAACGGCCGCCGCGGCAATTTCCCCGATTATACCGAAATCCTGGCGCGGTAATTCCGATTCCATTTAACTTCCGCGGGATTCAATCGAACAATCTATTTCGTGCCCGGCTCTTTTTCCCCTCTTCTTTCTTTGTCCGCGTTAATGTCTTCGACGATTTATTCATAAATTGTGGCCCGCGAGGAGGACCGGAACACGCCGGACTATTACGCCCGGTAATGAATCGGTTTTATTAATCCTATCCATTACACGGCTGAACACAGAATCAAGTGTTCCCAGCGACGAGCTTTGTTCCGCCGATTATTTTCCTTCGCGCTCTTCTTCCGCACCGCGCGGATCAAATATTTCAGAACGCATCGGGCGTTTATTGTTCCCGCGAAATTGCGACGAAAATTTCGGGAAAATACGGCTCGACAGAATCGCGATTGTTGAACGAGCAATTTGAATGATAATTCGGGAACGAGAAATGGTTGACGGTATTTCTAAACAATATTTAGTGCTTTTAATGTTTTACAAAATTTCTTTTATACCTTGTATTTTATATTTCTCTTATATTTTATATTTATACATATTTTATATTTTAAATTTATTTTTATTATAATTATTTTAACATTCTCTTTTCTTGTATGAAAATTAGATAAAAATTTAAATAGTATGACAAGGTGTTAGAATTGTTTGTGACGATACTTTGGACGATGAAAAAACTAAAGCAGATAACCCAGTTTTGTCATTGCATATTCTTTTACCGTTAATTAATAAAAATTTCTATATAAAATGTTAGAATAACTATAACACCAGATTGAATTTATTTGGTTGAATTGGATTACAAATATTAATTCAAATTATACAGATTAAGAAGATTCTTGCACAAATTATACTGTTTCAGATCACTGGAAAATTTGCAATCGGTGATTCCGACGTATCGCACGAGCCCAATACAAAATAAATATATTCACTGAAAAGATTATCGACGAATTCTTTAAATAATTATTCGGCTGTAACAACGTCTGTAACGTTTAAATAACATCCGATACTTTGTTTCGTTCAATCTTGCAAAGATTGCAGATTCTGTAGAGAACAAAGAGAAACCCGGAACGTATCTCGAACAGATACTGCCAATTCCTTCTATACATATATTTGCACGTGTTGTAAACTGCATACCAATCGTAAAGACAAGAATCAAGTTTCGTATGCATAAAGGGGTGCCGAACGAAACTTGCAGAAACCTTTCGAGCGAAGTATTTTAAATTGTGCGCGCGTCCTGTTTCTCTTCGACGGTTTTCGAAACTATTGATGTAAATTCCATGCGTACTACATTAATAAAAATTCTTGCATTTTAGAAGCTTTGCTAACCAAGAAACGCTGTTTTGATTTAATATATCGATTCAATAAGTAAGTCGTTGTCTGTTCATCTTCACTTTTTCATTTTTATACAGTTTATGGAGACTTTACGCGGTAATTGTTTTATAATTGAATTATCACTTGCAATCGTAGTCTAGTAATCTGAATATGTAAATCTCTTGCATCGAGTGAATTTTATTTCCTGATAATAGCAATTTTTTAATTAATAAAATTAGGCATTTTTACCCTAATTTAACACATATTCGTCCGGTAATTGTTTGCACTGCCATTCATAAAATGCCGGCATTTGTTACACAATAGAAGTGGCATTGTCTACGTAAAAACAACGTAACTCGTTAAAAATCATATATTTTTCAGGAATTATTGTAATTATACCATCTTTGGTTGAAATTATCTCTTTTTTTGGTAAACAATTAGAATTTAATTCATTTAGAATTAAAAGAACAAGTATCGATTATTTTCTGTCGAATTTTCGTTATTTAGCTATTAGTGATTGTCTGCGAGACGACGAATTCTCTTCATGCGGACGAATACGAGTTAAAAAGAATTGCCGATTGAACGAAGTCAGAATGTGTTTGTTCTACAGATTCTCCATCGTGAGCGTCGCATTTTCAAGCTAAACTCACGACAGGTTAGCGTTCCCAGCGAGCCCCGTTCGAAAATATCTATATTCGTGGTGGAACATAATATCTAGTTTGAACAAAACATAATATTACAAACGCGTACATCCGCAGCAGCCGGGAGGGTCGGCTGCTGCCAGGAACCGGTATTTACTTCCTGTTTCCCATGGCGGCCCCGATCCCGTCCGATTTCTGTACGATTAAAGCAAACGTATCCCATCCGCTGAATGATTAATAATGGAAGAAAGCACACAAAAACTCGATTTCTTCTATCAATAGCTGCAGGCCAGGCCAGGGGTCCATCGCAAATCCCTCTATAAATTGCATAGAATCTCTTTTGCGCCGACGCACGGCTTCTGCTGTTTCGGATGTAAACTGTCTATTATTCATGGGATTGCATGATAAATCCTCTCGATCCAATGAGTGGCTCGGTCTATTTTTCTTTTCCATATTTCTTTCTTTCTTTCTTTTTTTTTTTACCAAAATCCGCGTTCCCGGTTATCGGCGACCGGCGAAATATTCGCGGAATTTTTTACACCTGTCGGCGTACACCTTGCTCGGCTACGAGCAAAGGGAGGTTATGAGAAATTTATATGTCGCGCGCCTCGCGGTGCGTATTCGTAATAGCGTTTACATTGCGAACTATGTTTCGCGAGTGTTCACCTAATCAATCTCGCGCTACCAAGTTATCGGCAGCACGGCATTGATTCGGTTACCACATTTAACCCTCTATGGGCTCGTGTAACTTTCAGGTTACATTTTAATTTATCGACGTTTTACAAAATAATTATAGCTTTTCTCATGAGATGGCGCATAAATCTTAACTCTATAACGTTGCCAACACAACCTAGTATTCATGACCATTGCTAGGCTCATCAACCTGAAATAAAATAAATGCTGTGCAAATTGTCGGCAGTAAAACTACGGTGACAATCTAACGACCGACAAACTAAAAATAGTGGACATAATAACTCTGGGTTAGTATATCAATAACAACCAATTTGTTTGCATTGCAATTTTCAATTTGTTACTATATTTGATGTTACAGTTTTGTAACTTTGAGGTTACAGTGAGCTATTGTGGCAGATTTCGGTACATTTAGGATAAAGCTTGTGCGGAACAAAAATGTTCTGCGTTGCACGGTACAAGAACTAATTACGAACATCTTCGATAAACATTTTATCAAAATGAAAGTAGTACAGTGATACTCTTTTTATTTTTTCAAATTTCGTCTACGAATTTTTGTCTTAAACGCGTAACATTTACAATTATTTTATTTAATGCATCACAATTTTTATTAAATGTATCGCGATTTGTATTTAATGACAGAGAATGTCGCGTTAATTTTAACAGCTTGATATTATTATAAATAATGTTCTTAGCATTATGATGTGCTTTTCGGACGTTTATTTCATGCAATAAGATTTTATTATATTTAAGCACATTCTCGGAGAAGTATTTTTACCGGCTTATTAATATTGTTCAGAATTCGCTGGAAGTGACATATTAACATTTACCGTGCGTTTACAATTTTGCAATTTCCATCACGCACTGTCACTTATTAATTTATCTCCCTTGTATCTTTTATATGATTTCGAGCTTAATATTCCCGGGCTTTCAATTTTCTGTGTTTTTAGTCCGGTAATTCCTTTTTCAGCTGGATTTTAACGCGTTCCCTAACGCTTTTGTTGGAAATACCTGTTAAATTAATCATTTTGATTCAGTTGATCATTTCGAAAGTATTTCGAAGCTTTTTCCACGGTAATTAATATTTAACAAATTAACAGAAAAATAGATATTGCAGTGTTTTTTATAAAATTCGAGCATGAAAATCATCGTTCGGAGTCTATTTTGCTAGGGATACGCGTTTTAAGAATTGTTGTTTAATGTCGCCGTACAAAGGCATTAAGCAGGGAGCAGCAAAAACCGGAGGGTACGTAAAAATTCGAGAAAAGTCCGCGGGACAAGGAAATTTCGTTTTACCTTTTAACGTTGACGCGTTGCCCGTTGGTGGCTTTGTTGTATAATTTCCTTCTTCGTCCACAAACACGTAGCTGGCGTTAAATCCTGTCCCGTCGTATCTGTCATTACTTTTAAAAGTCACACGAAAGAACTTCCTGTCGCTCGCTACGTCGAACTCCTTCAGCTGACCACAATGCCTCGGGTACTTCCTGTCCCTGGACAGGTAATTTGAAAATTCGACGAAGTCGCTCGCCGACACTGGGTCGCATCTGAAAAAGTCATAATTACATGTGTCAGCGTCTCTAATCTCTCTCTCAGCGGTGTTCTTTTGAAAATCCGCAGGCATTAATTTAACGTAGAAAAATATTTTACGGAGCGTCTCAAACCAGATAACAAAATAACGGCTTTTATTGTTCCCAACGTATGCAACGCTTAATAAAGAACTCCTAATTATTTTATTAACATGACAAATATATCTGTGTGGTAGAATTTTGTATATTGCGGATTTTACGAATTTGTATTAAAAATCAGCTCACTGGAATTATAAATGGAAAAGATTTATTACATTTCATTTCTGTCTCTCATAGTTATCTTTTTAATATTTCACCTTGCGATAAAAAGCTTTCTGAATTATTTTCTCTACAGAGTCAATTTATAATCCATATATAATTCTCATTTATCTTCCAAATAATTATTTCGAGAAACACGATTTCGTAACGAGTTGTTTAAAAAGAATTTCCAGATTCTTTTAAAAATAAGAAAATTGTAAAAACGATATCTTTTTACAGTCTCGCGACACGCCTGTAATTATTAAACATTGCGCGTTTCTATGCAGTTCGAATTAACGAGGGAAATTCAGTAACTGGGTATACGGTTGCTGCCGGTATAAAAATAGCCCGGATTAAAAACTTTATAAAATGATTACCGGGAGAAATATGTAAGGCATTTAATTCTATCCTCCTAAATTAGCCCACGGGGCTGAAGAAGAATGCTGTCCATAAGAACTTCTGTACAGAGTGAAACTTTTAATAGATATATAAGCTGCACGGCTGGCAATCTCATTTAAGCCACTCCGTGCCGGTGTCACTTCTATTTTGGATTCCTCCGCTTAAACATGATCTTGAACATTGTCACATTTCCTTTCGTTATCCTCTTTTTTCAATTATCACGATAACCAATAGAATTCTCTTAAATCCTCAATACTGTGAGATTGTTTTATCGTGAATCGCGAAACTTGATATACATAATACATAACAATTAAAGTGTGTGTAAGGATGTTTAGAACGTTAATGTTATTTTTCGTGTCAATTCCAAGAGACAGAAATCAAATAAAAAATTTTTCCTTTTCTTGGCGATCTTAATAAGGTAAACAATTTTAAAGGGAGCTCTTAAGGTTAGACCTAAGGCTGCGCGCGCATACGTAGAAGAAACCTGGACAGGCATTGCAAATGTAACGGTTTAGCTCTTTAAAAATATATAAAAGTCCAATGTACGTCGCAATGATGTTCAAAATGCAATATTTTTATTTATTGCAGAGAAATGTGGAATATTCGGCTTCAAGAAAGGATCGTAGATGAAACCGTTTTATAAAAGTATTTGTTCTCTTCCAATAGTGGAGGATTATGTCAGACTGTATTTTAATACAATATCATTGTACAAATTCTTAAATTAATATTATTTTCACATTTATCACCTTTCAACAACGTAAAAATTAATAACAATCCCTAGCATTATGTTTCCAAACTTATCGTAATACTATCAATATTAATATCTGATTTTACTGAAAAATAAATCTAGATTTTAATACAACCATAAGAATTACACCGGCTTGATAACAAAAAAGTCCGTACATATTTCATCTCGTAAAATTCGGTAATTCCTAGAGAAAGGCCGTCCGATTGTTAAGCCATCATCTCCGCCCGCGCTTCATCCGGCCCGGGCAGAAAAGGGTAGAAAAATACGAATTCACACGGAGGATCCGCCGGCGCTTATTACGGAGGAACACATCGCTATATCAATTTCGAGGTTCCCGACCGGCTCGGCAAGTCTATTTAGAAACCCTTAAAATTTATGGGGCGACCTACTTCACGGTTAAGAGAAGTCTCTGGTGCCGGGGGAGGGGGGGGGGGGGGGGGGCGCCGGCCGTCCGATTCTATTATGTATAAAATAGAAACGCGACTGTATTATTCAGGGATATCTAAGCTGGCTGGCCGCGGCCGGTTTCCCCCGGAATTTATATTTTCGACGTAGCCCGAACATTATACAGTCCGCCGTAAATTGATATACATGGACGACGAAGTGTGTCCAGGCGGAGAGGAGGACGAGGAGGAGGAGGAGGAGGTTAGGATGGCCGTGAAATATTCACCTTTTCGCGGGCGAATATCGAGGGGAGTTCGAATGGTTTTTCTCGGGTTTTTCTTGCGCCTGCTCATAAATTGCTTTCATAGCCGTGGACCGGCAATTCCATAAGTAATTCAATCTTGGCTCTTCCCGCGCATAACTTTAATATACATGCGTACTCGGGGAGGGAGACCCGGGGGGGCCGCGACGACGACGCCGCGCGGCGCGGCTTTACAATCAGAATCCTTTGGACATTTCCCTCCCCCACCCCCCTCCCCTCGTCGGATTTTATTCCGGTCTTCGTGCCCCATAAATATTTCCCGCCACTTCAACGGAGTCAACGAATCCGTTCGGCGGTTACATAATCCGTGATTAAAGTTCGCGAGGGGCCGTCGTCCGACGGAACGGGTTTTATTTCTCCCACGTCGGGAGAGCCGGAGGGGGGGAGGCGGCGCGACCCGTTCTGCCAACTTCGATTTTTTGTTCCGTTCGGACGCGCGAAAATAACTTCGACGGCGGCGTAGGCACCACGGTCCAAGGAACGCCCCGTCGTCCAGCCAATTGTCCGCGCCGTCGAAATAACGGAAACGCGCGAGCCCCGAAAATTGTCGAGCGCGGCGGAATTAATTAGCGCCGTTTCATTTGCTTAGCGCTCGCCCCAGAAAAGACTACGCCGACCTCCCCCCCTCGGCCTCCGCCGGTCGCCAGGATATATATATATATACACGTAGTATTTGCGAATGTAATAATACGGACGGAAAACTGCGCGCACTTCATTATCTTCGGCGCAACGACGCGGGATTGTCGGGCTCTGATTTTTATGAAAGTTGTTGATTTTCGAGCCGCGATCGTCTCGCGAGGCAACGTCGCCCGATGATAAATCTCGACCGATTTCAAAGCTTGAAATCTCCGCTAGCGCGATATATCATTCGTCCTTTTTGTTGGTCGAAAACCGGGGACTCCTTTTTTCCGCGAAAATACTATGAATTGTAAAGTTTCTAGAAACATTGATAAATGCTTTTTCCGACCGAATTTATACGAGATTTGAGGACTGGAGCTTCCCCTTTACAACATCCACCCCCATTCCCCCCCTAAAACTTTATGCGCGATCTTTTTGGATGTTTTATGGAATAAAAACGAGGGGCATATTTGGTCGCGCGAAACCCTCGTGGCGTATTTCATTCGAGACTCGG
>NC_135774.1:24461908-24491939 GCF_028453695.1 Augochlora pura | reverse complement strand
CGCAATTGTTTGATCCGGCGTCGATTCGTCAGAGGATGGAGTGAATAATGGTAGGTCGTCGGTCATCGATCAGCCCCCGAGATCGAAGACATCAGTTACCGGGGCCGCGCCGATATTAAATTCGCCTCGCTCGATAATAACGTTAGCCGCGTCGGTGCAACAGTTCGACAAGGCCCGTGCCGATCTTAAGCGACACCGATCGCGCAGCCATTAGGCGCAATTACACGGACAACGCATGCTCTCGTCGGCGGCCAGTCGTTCGATTTCGAAATTTCGAATTGACCATTCGCGACGGAGTCGCCGCTCGATTTTATGACGTTCATCGATCGCTCGCGAAAGATAACGCGCGATTGAAGGTATCGTCGGATAACGGATATACATACACGCCGGGATCCTATATGGGAGCAATCGGATATTCATTTGCGGCGAACCAAACGGCCGGGGCCTCGGCTGTACACGTGAACGCAGTAATGCATTCTCCCGTTTCGCTACGTTTTCCTCTCTGTTCCTCTTTCGTCGTTCTTTCCATCCTTCTCTCTCTCTCTCTCTCTCTCTCTCTCTTTCCCTCTCTTTCTCTCTCTCTTTCCCTCTCTTTCTCTGTCTGCCGTTGTGCGTCACTCCGGTTCGCCTAACCGTTTCTCGTTCGACCCTGATGCACGTCGATCATAGTTTCCTTCGACCCCTTGCTAGGTTAGATATCCTAATTTTCCGCGCCTTTATGTCAATTTTTGCTTCGCCGAAATTCTTGTTAACCCTTTGCCGTACAATTTTCTTTACAATTGCTATATTCGAATTTTTTCGATCGCACTCTTAAAAGAGAAAGGAATTTTATATTAGGTTGGGAAGAAAGAAATCCATTATTTTTACGCGAACTTCAAGACTTTATTTAACATGTTTCCAATTGTCCGATTTAGGTAAAATGTGCATCGATTTATTCTATAATTTGTTGCCATTTTAAAGGTACCTTCATAATGCCTCACTAGAAGTAGAAGTCTTGGCCCCTATTAGCGAAAAACTCTTAGTCTACCGAAAAAATATTACTTTTTCCCCAATCTAATATTTAACCCATTCGCTGCCAAGCATAAATTATATGAAGTCATTCCCATTGCCATTTATATTTTGAGTGCTATTGTTTACCCAAAACCCTGTTATTTCTTGGTAAGAGCACATATATTATCATACAAAATCATTTAGAAGCGGAAAACCAAAGACGAGTATACTCGTCGTTGGCAATGGGGGAAGGGGGGATATTTATGTTTGTGGTCACAAAAAATTTGCTAATTCAAAAGCCTGCATGTTATAATATATTTAAAGTAGGACGAGTATACTCGTCCTGGCAAAGACGAGTATACTCGTCCTTGGCGGCGAATGGGTTAAGTATACAAGTAAATTCAGGCACGGAATAAACATTAATGTTCTGTCCCTTTTAAGAGATTGTGCCAATTGAAAAATACCTAATCGCGCAGTGACTGTAAGAAAATGGCACCTAGAAAGGGTTAACGACAACGTATCACCGCAATGGTCGCGTTGACAATCGTGAAAGTATCGTTAATTACAACACATTAAACATCTCGCAGCCTGTAACAGGACGTAACAAGGTGGCGAACAGCGTCGGGGAAAATCCGTCGCGTATTTGCACAATAAATCGCATTCATGAGATGGAAAGTACGTTTCAGATTTGAAAAAAAAAAAAGAGAGAGAGAGAAAAAAGGAAACGGATTTCCCTGGAGCGGCGACCGGTCCGTCGAGACAACGAGAGATTCGACCGCGCGCAAAAGTTGCCGCGCGTTTCTGTAAACAGATTTGAAACATTCGATTGTGACCGGGGTCTCGAGACGTCGCGTCCCGGCAAACTGCATTTCCATCGAAATCGTCTCTAATTCTTAATTGCGCCGCGGGCAAGTTGGTTCGGTAAATATTAAATTGCTCGAAGCCGGAACGAAAGAGAGAAAGAGAGAGAGAGAGAAAGTACTCTCCCGCGCGCGAAGTAGATGAAAACGGCGTTCGCCTCGTAATAATCCAATGCGAAAATACTTTCCCCGGTGAATAAAAGCGGAATAGCTTTCCGCCCACCTGTGTATCAATATTTATTCGCGGTACCCCCGGCGATCCTTCCTTTCAAAGGGATCCCCCGCCCCCCCTCCCCGCACGGTGGCCGTTATTTACACATCGTTACACGGCCCGGCAGCGCAAAAAACAAACTAATAATCCGCGCGCCGGATAATAAAGCGGTCGCGCGCGTCACGCTTCCGGGCGCGACGCACCGCGCGTGGCACCCTCTGCCCCATCGAATAATAACGATCCCAATTATCGCGACAACGGCGTCTTCCGCGGCCGATAATAATTCTCGTGCCGGCGCACTCGGCCCGCCGAAACGCGTGTAATCCGTATCCCGTTGCATCGCGCGATCCAACCGCAGCGCGAAAGAGGTTGCGTGTCCTCTGTAACCCGTTTACGGCGACGCGCGTCCATAAAGCCGCGTCGTCGGCGAACCAAAACGAGCGCGTTTTTGTCATCTTTTGTTGCTGGAGGTCCCAAATTGTTCCCAGCAAACAGTAGCGCAAGGTGGCCGAAAAATGATCCGAGTCCACGAAGGGGTGGTTCTCCGGGCAATTTTCTTTGGAAAATTCTGACCAGTCGGTGAACGTAAGAGTTCTCGTTTATTCATGGTGTGTACATATTTTGAAAATATAAGGAAATTGGTGCGATGAAAATTGCTATTTTAGACTATTTTGAATTTTTTCGGATGGCGATGAAATATTTTTTCAGATATAATTGGGCAAAAATCTGATTAAATATTAACAATTGTAACTCGTTGGTTCGTATAAATTATAAGTTAGTTAAAAACGTAAAGGCAACTACATGTATATATTATTTATAGTAAATTATATATTATAGTATATCGATATATAATTTACTATAAATAATATAAATAATATATATATATGTAGTTGCCTTTACGTTTTTAACTAACCTATAATTTATACTAACCAACGAGTTACAATTATTAATATTTAATCAGATTATTTTTTGCCCAATTATATCTGAAAAAATATTTATAATTAATTTATAATATATATTATAGTATATCGATATATATATTATAAATTATAGTAAATCGATAATAAAGCGAAAGCACACGCAACATAAATTCTCAGGCGTCGCCGAGAAACAATGGCGCCTATCGCGATCGTCTACGTAAAATTTGCAAAAGCGAATCTCGTTCCCGCGAACTTCTCGTCCACGCCTCGCGCATTTGCGAACCAAACGCGAAAGCGTGCAAATTGAAGAAGCACTTGTTCCCAGAGCAGTTCCCTTTGATTTTTACCGTATTCCGAGCGGGAACAGGCAACAACAAACGGCGATGTTTGTTGGTGTTGCTGGAACAGGTTGGAACCTGGCAGCAATCAACAGGGCTGTAATATTAGTTGCCGGGCTACAAAACCCCGGAAGAAGAAATCTGAAGCAATCAACGAAACGGCGATATTTGTTGCTAGAAACGAAGGGATTCATAAACGCGGAAGGATCAACGAGCGCCGATTGTTTTTTCAATTAACACCGGGCGTCGAGCGAACGGGAGAAGCTGCACAAATATTTTCGCCCGTATTTTGTTAAACATATTCTGTCGCTCGATTGCCGAAAAAAGGATATTATTCGATCCTTTGGATGTTCATCACTGTGAAATGATGCATATTTTCGAAATATGGTTTTAGAGTATTGGATTAGGGTGCTTAACCCTTTGCCATACTTTAACGAGTCAGAGTCGCGATGAAGATTTCTAGTAACAAGCTGTTAGGTATGAATGTTCGTCCCCGTTCCTTTAAGTAGAAATCAAATTTTATTCTCTTGTCATTAATATTTAAACATTCGAGTAGATGTGTGCACACAATAAATATTGTTGGGGAAAAAGTAATCCCCAACAAAAAAGAAAAGAAAGTCTTGCAGTTCACGTAAAAATAATGGATTTCTTTCTCCCCAACCTAATATTAACAACAAGGGATTAGAATTTTATTCCAATTTTAAAGAACAGAATAACATCCATACTTAATTATTTATTACTAATAATTTCTATCGTTAATCGGACTCGTTAAAGTACGTCAAGGGGTTAACACCGCGTTTACGGGACCCGTCGAAACGATACATTTTGCGAGTGATTTTTAGTCCCTAGATGCGTTGGCCGCGGCAAATGTATAAACTATCATAAAACAGCTGCTTTCAGTGCTCCGTAAATCTGGTGATCGATTACGCGTTTTAACGCTGATCGAAAGATATTTTCAGAAATTGAAAGCGTTAGATCACGATACGTTATAAAATTGCAAATGCAGAGGGAAGAGCGGAGCGCGTGGAAAATTTAAGGGATACGTTGTGCGAATTGAAGTCAGTAGCACGCGAGATGCAAATTTCATTTTGCAAAAGGAGCGTAAAACCGTGCTCGCCATTTTTAGCCGTTCGCACATTCATCGATATCGATCGGATAGACCGGACGTGTAAAAACGACGCGAACTTGCGGTACGTATTTTTTGAATTTTCATTGCGAAAACTAAATGGAGAAAGTTGCAAACAATTTTTCCAATTTTACTATACATCGCCAGCGCGGCTCTATGTAAATTTGTATTTCAATTCTAGTACAAATTAATTTGCTACAGCTGTATAAATTCCAAGTTTTCTATAAATCCATTTACAACTCTTATTCCTTTATACGATTTATATTTATATTACTTAATTTATATTTTATTTTTCTTATAAACTAACATATAATTTCGAAATATATTATGTCAACTTTAAAGAACGTCTAAATATTAATGTAGATCATTATACATAGGGTGATATACATATATATTATACATATGTATAGGATGATATTAAAACTCCAGCATAATTTATATTAATTAAGCATCGTAGTTGTTAAATGATCCAATTTAAGACGATCTATAAGCAACACTATTTTCAAAATGAATATAAAATTTAATCGATCGTTGTATTCGAGTAACGGTTCTATTGTACAAACATTTATTTTCCTCTTATTACTTCGAATAACAAAATTTCTACTATCATTAAAATTTCAAAGAGAAAGGCAGGTTTTGCTTTGTCTCATCAAGTAATTTCTCATCAAACAGTCTCATCAAGAAATAGAACGACGAAAACGTATTCGATTCGATTTTAAAACACACACTTATTATAATATTGTAATGTCAAGTAATCCGAGATTGAATCAATATTCGGGGATCTACAAACGGAATAGAATCGTATCTCGGACGGCGCGAGTATTGTTCTAATTTGAATGCAGACTGCGGAGCGCGTGGTTTATCGGAACCGTTTAGAGTGAATGTAACTCCATCTCGGGACTATTTTTTTTTAACAGCCGAATAACGTCGAATCGATATATATACATACATACATAGCGCTTATGCCCTGTATACGGAAAGGGTTTTCCTTTCTTCTCGTACCAGTGTTTTTATTTCTATCGATATCGCCGGGAAAGGCTGCGCGCAGATGGCCGCCGCCTCCGCGGCTTTCCCCGTTCACGTAATGATACGCTTTATATGCGGCCCTTTAGCAGCTCGTTCAATTCAAGTGTGTCCATGAAAAAGAAAACGAAGAGACTACTTATCTGGCGCCCGGGTGGGCTGGTCTCGTTACGAGTTAGTTAGCTGGGGGGCGGTCGCGGGATCAAAATTTAAAATGATGCCAAGTCGTCGAAACTACGCGACTGTACACACAGCCGCCTTGCGAAACACCCCTTAATAAGTAGAGAGTATCTTAACGAGAGCGAGCGTCTTCAGACGGCAAAAAGCACGGCCGCGGGTTGCCAGGGCTTGCATTCATCAGCGGCATAGTTATCGTAATTAATTTAACGACGGATAACGATGCGAGCTTGTTTATTTTTCTGCGGCCGATGTTTGGCTTCGTGCGTTCGCGTAGCTATATTTATGTAGATATATTCACGTAGATACATTTATGTAGATATATTTATGCTGATATATTTATTTAGATATATTTATGCTGATATATTTATGCTGATATATTTATTTAGATATATTTATTTAGATATATTTATGCTGATATATTTATTTAGATATATTTCTGTAAATGTATTTATTCGATATATTTATATAGACAAATTTATACAGATATATTTATGTAGAAATATTAATATGGATATATTTATGCAGACAAATTTATACAGATATATTTATATAGACACATTTAAACAGATATATTTATATAGATTTATTTCCATGAATACATTTATAAAAATATATTCAAATGGATGTACATATATTTATTACTAGTCTCTTGAGCTTGAATTCATTTTTCAATCATGCAGCTCGCATTTTAAAATTGAATTAAAAGAAAAATCTCAATATTTCTTAATAATTAAAATACTTGTTAACAATCTACAAATTCGATGATACTATAATTTCTTTGAAGATAGCTTAAACAAAAATGCTATTTACAAAATAGAATATAATGTGAAGGTTATGTTGAAATACCGTGAACTTAGAAAATGAAATGTAAAAGTACAATGATTACAAATAATTCTGATTAGTGTACTAACATTTTACATTCTAAAAATCTGAAAACAAATAACCTGAAAATTTTCGAACAACATAGTGCATCGTGTTATAAAAACGTCGACATTTTGTTCAAATAATTCTACACCCCCGTTTTGCAAGGAACCATCGTCATCGTATTAATTTTTCTTTTTAACCATTGTCATGTCTCTATAACCTACTCGAAATAATAATGATCCAAGCGAATCAGTAACCGCAATAGTTGCAGAAACTAAATCGATCCTTACTAAGCCAGCCGATAGAATTTTTCTAATCGAACGGCGTATCGGATAATGAGGACGCCCACTGGTTGCCGTGTAATTAGAGCCCATGCATTGTCATTTACACGCGTGTAAGTGGAGATTATTATGAAACGAATAGCTGTAATCCGTTAATTAATGCCAAAACAATACTAATTAACCTACCGTTTCACATCAAAGCAAGCGTTAAACGACTCGATGGGATCGCACATTAATTTCGGGATTCTTTTCTCGTCCGTCGAATACGTATTATTAGCCTCTTAAATCCGATTCAATGTTTGGAATTTACGGTTCACGGCCCGCGGTATATATCATGATCAAATCACGATCGTTTCGTAAAGAGGAATAAACGCGATTCCGATCTGCGTATCACAGTTTACGCGGATGCCGTTTCTATTATATCTTTCACTATAATCAGCATATTGAAATGATTGAACGCTAGTTTTATCGACTTTTTGTATACACACAACTTTGTCAAATTAATTTTGCAATTATTGGAGCAGAAGCTGAAAAGTCAACCGAGAAGAAATAATTATCCGGGCAAATTATTTTCAATTTTTTGAAAGTTACTTTTTTTTAGAAACTAGCTCTTCGCCTTCTTTGGTAAAAATAGCGTTGAATTGACTCTTTGTCTGATTTATTTATTTCTTAAGGTCTTAAAAAATATTGAAATATTTTCTTGAAATATTTCTAATAAAATAATTTCCACGCTAACTGTACAGTAGTGGTATAATCACCTATCAAGAAACAGCGGTACACAGTTCATGGTCTCAGATATAAATAAATTCTTGCATTAAACAAGTAAATATTTCAATATTCCCAGATTTGATTCCCTTTTCCCGCAAACCGTACTCTTCTTTACCCGTTACCCTAAATACTTGTGCAGATAAAGCTTTTGCACATCACCGCCAGGCACTTGGTTACCTAAAAACGCCATGCACGTCAAGAGCCTACTGTGAGCATGAAACGATTCATGTCAAAGTAGACCCCAAATCGAGTTCCGTGTACCGGAAGCTTTCAGGATGCCGAAAGTCTCGGCACCTCGAGAGGCAGGATACTTTTCAGATCTTAAACCGATCCTGTCCTCGTATCTCTCTTAAACAGAATTTACATTCTATTAAATCGTTTACATTAAATCTTATTAAAAGATCGAGAGAACAATGTGACCCCTATCGACTCGTCCCTTTCTTTCAATGCGCTCTGCGCATAATATCTGCATTATTATTTTGCATGCTATATAAATACACTGTTAATCCTAATTATTACTGGGATCTTATTACGTTGAATTAGCCTGAAATAAATTGCGTTTCACAATAGGTATAGTATATGTATAAATACTGAAACGCGTTGCAGAATACGAATCTCATCTCAGAGAATAGCAATTTGGTTTTTGTAGTTTATTAATTATTAAATATTGAAATATTGTTTTCTGTTCTGTGAAGTAATTTGTAATAGTAGTATTGTTGCAATTTTGATATTAATACAGAGTAAAGATTCTACTTTTTAACTCTCTATGGGTCCGTGTAACTTTCAGGTCACATTTTAATTTATCGACATTTTACAAAATAATTATAGCTTTATTTCATGAGATGGCACATAAATCTTAACTCTGTGTTGGATTTCCACGGTATTCTGTTCTCGTAATGTGGGATCTTTGAGAACTAGGAACTGATGGCTGCACGACGATGATTGAAAACACGTGCTCGTATAACCTCAATTTATTTTATTCTTTTTTTGGGTAACGATCTTACACGTGGGGAGTTCTGCATTAGACTGACTGGTGACTTTATTAGGAACTAGGCTGTAGATGGTGCATGTGCTGCTTCTAGTGGCATACGCCACAACTCTATAACGTTGCCAACACAACCAATACTATTATTCATGACCATTGCTAGGCTCATTAACCTGAAATAACGAAATAAATGCTGTGCAAACTGTTGGCAGTAAAATTACGCGAAATCATTTGATCCAATTGATATTATTTGTGCTCCTGTCAGCGATTACCAAACTAAAAATAGTGGACATAATAACTCTGGGTTAGTATATCAATAGCAACCTATTTGTTTGCATTTCAATTTTCAATTTGTTACTGTTTTCGATAATACAGTTTTGTAACTTTGAGGTTAAAGTGGGCTATTGTAGCAGATTTTGGTACATTTAGGATAAAGCTTGCGCATACTCCCGTTTCCAGATTTATACATCATATACCCAAAGACGAATAGAAAATTCAATAAAAATAACCGAGGAATTAGAATTAGACGCATTAGCGGTAATAGGTCCGATAATTCTTTATTAGATTCCGAGTCTTAATAACCCCAAAGCAGTTTTATGGAATTCCACGTACGAGTCATTATACACGGAAGTGCAAACTATATAGACCGGTGTGACTTGAAAGTCACATAGTGGATATATCGCAATAAAACTGTATAACACAAAAATTTGTTATTATTTGCATATATAGGTTTATAATTTTTGATTTTTCGTTCCCACAATTATTTTTGGAGTCAAAACAAAAATTCGGCCCATAGAGGGTTAACATTAATTTTGAATATCAATTAGAATATTAGAGCCGCAGCATCTATTTCTACTTCGACCGTATGACACGCGTTCGAAGATCAATCGCAAAATCAACAACGCGCGCAGTATTTCCTAGTTCTCGTCCAATTACGTATTCATCCAATCATGCCGCACGAATTCGTTTCCTTGCGTATCTCTCTATAGATACGAGTCATTGGAACGCGGCGAACAATAAACGTAGCTCGCGGTACGGACTAAATAGGACGTTAAATGATAGAGCGACCGAACGATATACATGCATGTATAGTATACGTATATAACGTGCGATAAATTCGACTGAAAAACGCGCGACGTTGAAACGGTGCGAGCATAACGGATAGGTGAACCGCAATTTATCTGCTAGCATTAAAATAGGAACATTCCGCGGTAATGGCTTCGTAACGAGATTCCCGGGCGCGGAATTAAAAAGCCGGGGGGATGGTTTGATGCCCGATGCAGTGGCACCGAACGGCGGCGCGCGCTCTGCCCCGTCGTTCATCAGATTCCTTATGGAATGGAAGCAGAAACGTTGTTTCAAATCACTCCGCTCGTAACACCGCGGCGGCGGCGGCCGTCCGTTAAAACGAATCAATCGTTCAAGAATGACACGGGGACTGCAAATTGCGTCGTCGTTGACTAAGTGCTATTTCGCTGTACGTTCTCGCTCGATTTCACCGAGCGCCGACAGGCGTTGTCACACGCGGACTCCGGAGCGTACATCGAACCACCCGCAGCACCCCGGCCGGCGGGTGCGCGTTCTAAATTAGAGTCTCATATTGCCGGGGCCGGGAGCCAGACAGTTTTGATGCTCGCCGGCTTTTTTTTCGCCGGCGACGCGATGGGATCCCCCCGATGACCGAGCCCCGTCACGACCGGTTTTCATTTCGGAATCACCCTATTTGCATTGGCCGGTGTGCGCGGCCGCCGCCGCGAGCTCGTGTCCGCCCGAGCAGCGCACACCCACCCACCGGGCCGCGCATCCTGCCCCGCTTCTTTTTTCCGCGTCGGCCGCGGGAAGCGCGCGCCGGTTGTTTTGCGAGCAACAAACAATGTCCTCGATTACGCCGGCAGAACGGTGGTTTAAAGTAACGAGATCGCCACGTTTGCCGACGCTTTGTGCATTTTTACGGAAATTACAAGAGGTTGTTTGTACGCCGCAGCATGGTTTCACCGGCGTTACGACCCTGACGCTACGAACGACCGACCGACCTCCTCCTACTCCTCCTCCTTCTCCTCGTCCTCCTCATCCTCATCCTCCTGGCCATGCTAACAAAGTTTCGCCTTTGATGCCGCCCCCATGTAAACCTGCACCGCGCATTTGCGGAATTATAAAAAGACCGCCGTTCGGGCCGGGCAACTGGAAAAACAACTTGGCCGCGGTAGTGCTGAAGCGTTTAAATCTCGGGGAACGGGGACACTTCTTCGCGTTCTTCGAGATTAGTACTGGAAGAGGGAAAATAGAGAGCCAGTTGGAAACGCGTCTTCGTGCTTCTGCTGCTACAAGTAGTATTTTTGGTAATTTTAAATTGCTATGCTCTTAACCCCTTGCACTATTATAACGAGTCAGATTCGTGATACAGATTCCTTGCAAGATCTACTAAATTAATAAATTATCAATTTCTTTTGCATCGAAATAAGAATAAATTCTTCTGTTATCAAAGCTTAGAAATATAAGTACATAAAGACAATAAAGGGAGTAAAATTGTCTTGTTCTCTTATTAAAAATATTAAGGATAAATAAGTGCTGATCAACGCAATCGTAGTGCAAGGGGTTGATGAGGAGAAATCAATTAAATAAAGTATTAATGTTATAGCACCCAAGTCTAATCATTTTTTAAGGAACGTGGTGGGTCAGACAGGCTCAGTTGCGCAACAAGTAGTCTGACTAATGATTCACCATTACTACTGATTAAATCTTATAAATTATTATAAATTATTACAAATTGGTTGTTATAATTCATTCTAATATTATCATTCTATCATAAATTATTCTACATTCGCTATTATAAATTATTCTACATTCGCTATTATAAATAATTCTAAATTAGCTATAATAAATTATTTTACATTAGCTATTATAAATAATTCTATAAATTAGCTATAATAAATTATTCTAAATTACTTATAACACCCAATTAAAATCGTAAACCATTAATCAAACTACAATTTCTCCAATTATTCCAAATTAATTATAAGAACTAAACGAATCCTTAAAGATTAAAAATTAAAAAGACGATAGTTCAGTCTATCTGAAATTGCCGAACTATTTCCGGAATCCTAGATAGTGAAAATTTGATGGCACCCGGCCATGAAAAACTGCGTTCGCGAAAGAAAATGTTCGAACGCTGGAATATTCGAGGTAACGAGCGCCCGGACGCGTTGAATCGGCCACAATTTTCATATTATCACTGTGCCCGCTTGTAATGTATGAATAATGAATTTTTAGAACACTTTGCTACACCTTCGTTTGCCGTTCTTAACGACTGTTCCGGGGACAGGTTTCTCCGAGGTGCGAATTCTTGCAATTAGAAGGGATCGTTTAACACTATCGCGTCGGAAAGTTTTACGAGTGTTTGAGAGCAATTTTGGAAGAGGATTATAAGAGACGTTATTGGGAGGGGGAAAAGATCCGACTGGAGAAGTGTAAAACTTCCGGCCACGTGGTATCCCAATTTAGAGGCAGTGATACCTTTCATTATGTAAGCAATAAATTCTTCTTATCAACTAACCTAATTTATATATTAGGTTGGTGCATACGAATTGTCAGATAATTAAGCGAATATATGAAACTGTATATCTTTTTTCAAAAGTTCCGATATTTATATAAAAATCCGATATTTCATATGCGCCAACCTAATATTTGTTAGCAGCGAGAACACGAAATTTTTGTGGTTAAAAATAATTTCTCTAATCTCTCGTTTTTCTTTTCAGCGTTTATACCGATTTTTAATATATCTAAAAATTATATTTTGTTATAATATCCCGGTGAATCGATACAATAAAGTACCATTACACGAAAGAACGAACCCCTGATGCATCGTCAGCTTATCCGTACGACGCTGCATTGTTAAAATGCAAAGGTCGAATTACGGAAGAAATTCGAGACACGATATTACAACAAACTGCAAACGTATTTCACGCGAGACGTGCAACCTATTACATTTTTTTTCTGCATTTTCGCTATTTTATTCGATGTCACGCGAGTGTCGCGCACAATATTTTCGCAGGAATTACGGTTTTTTTTTCTCGAAATTCCTATGACATACTACCGCGGGTTCAAGTCGCCCCGTTCCACTAAAAGTCCGGATCGTACCCTATGCAACCGAACACGTTTCTGCGCAAGAACGTGCAGGATTTTGTTTAAATTGAAACACGGGGCGGGTACCTACCATATGCAATTACGCGATTTCGTTTATAACGTTCACGGTATAAAGAGGTTAATCGGTTTTTCGAGTCTGGTGTACCAGAAGAGACGCGTCCGACGCTCTCTGCTTTGTTCACGGCTTCGCATTTTCCACGGATCAAAGAAACGAATTTTCAAGTGGAAAAGCCGCGCGATACACACTGGGCAAGTTTCTTCAAAAGTTTCGACCGGCTGTGTAAAACGAAAAAAACGAAAAGTCCGAAGAGTACAAAGGCGGTGCGCGCGTTCGACAAAAATTATGGACGTCCACTGATTCTGGCAGCTCTCGTTTTTTTTTACGATCTCGAAATCGGTTAAACGATTTAACCTTTAACCCCTAGATCTGGAAAAGGTTACGTTAGATTACACAGGTGAACGGTCTGTTGTAAATATCTTCAAATTCGACGTGAAAAATATTTAATGAGAGATTAGTCAATATACTTTTTGACAACATAGTGAACGTATTTTTCAACAACGATATAATTTTCGATCTCTAATTTTGGTTTTTTTCTTTAATCTTTTAAAGAAAGTTTTCTGGAAAATTTTCTTAAATTTCTGTAATTTTTATTTTAAAAAATAACACGATTGTAGAATACCAAAAAAAGTAAGTATGTAAGAACTCGACCTTATTTCTGAAATGAAAAATAAAAAACTAGCCACATGTAAAACTAGTAAAAACTATGCAAAAAGTCCAATTGTTTGCAAAGCCATTAATAAACTTAATTCCAGGCGGCACTGTTATAAAACACGACCTTACATTAAAAATACGAAAATAATCCATCTCTTGTTTTCTCTTTATTAAAATACCTCTACCAAAATTCTACTGATTAAGATACTCCTTTTGTTTTCTCTTTCTATCTCCTAAATACTCTACAACACAACCCTCCAAATAATATCGAGATCTTGCATACCGCCGGGATAGTGTATTCTCGCAGCAGCCGTTCGAAAAGTAAATAAATAGATGGTCAGTAACAGAGGGAATCGTCGAGCAGCACTTTCTCGGTAGACAATTTGCGGGCGCAATAAGACCGAGTTCATCGTTTCGAGGCGGCGTTGCCCGGAAGCCAGATTTGTACAGGTAACGTAACCGGGTTGCGCCGCGCCGGTATTTGCTGCGCGGCCGATCCAATAAAATAGCCGGTTTAATAGCCCGTTACGCCGATAAAACCAAACCGGGACGAGCCGTAGCATCAATTTTTTAAGATCGCTTCCCCGAGAAAATGTCTTCCCCGCCGTTGGTAACCGTGGCCGCGCTCACGTGGGAGCACGTAACCGCAAGTCGAATTCATACACGCGGACGAGCAGCGCCGGTTCGAACGTCCCTCCTCCGACTGTGGTAACCAAACCCCCCCCTATGCCTTGGGTATCGGGATGTGCCGCAGGAACAGTGACATCTCCTACTTCGCTTTTAAAATATTTATCGTAACCACCGCGCGAAACGCATCACGTGCCATTTTTACGTTATTGCCCGGCTTGATGCCGCGCGCGAAAACCGCACACACACACACACACACACACCTTGTTCCCTTCTTCTCCTTTTCTTTTACCGTTCTCAACGACGGGGCACACACCCCCTTCGTGGCTTCCCGATCTACAGTCAGTTCCATAAGCATTCGTACCCTCATTGCTTACAAGAGAAATCTGTTGAAATCAAATGTAAAATTTTGCAATAAACTTTTTATTGTCTTATTTAATATTTTTGCATGTGACGGATTCTTTTGTGGACTGTTATTACGTACTACGAGGAGTAAAATCAATATGTTTTTGTTATTGGTTAATCAATTTTGTTATAATTTGGTATAAATAAACTTTATACGTGTGTTTATCTATAATAAAATGTTTATTGCAAGATCTGACAAGCGTCCCTTGATTTCAACAAATTTCTCTTGTAAGCGATGAGGGTACGAATACTTATGGGACTGACTGTATGTACGTGCACCGCCGCCGACATAGTCGGTGACAGGCACTGCGCAGAGGAAACGGAAGATTTCTATGTCGGAAGAACGCCGTCGTATCTACCTGCGAGCTTTTATAGTTATTGTCGATCAAAATTCCTTTTTTACGGCCGCCAGACGCGCGGTGTTCGAGGGATCGCGGAACCGTGCCAGCTACTTCGGCTTTCCTTTATCTTGCCCGGCAACGTTTAAATCACTCGACGTCGAGGGAATATTGTAATTAACCCTTTGCGCTCGGTTATACGCTGCCGGCGGATGTAACAAGACCGCTGATAGCAATGGTGCCTTTCAAAGGTAACCATGTTTCGTTCGCAAAGTCTTCGTCAATGTCACTTTTGGTTTACGATTATTCAGATTCCAAAAATATCATCGGTGGTTTATTCGTTCAATATGTATGCAAGACTTGCGGAATATATTAACCCTTTGCACTCGAGTGGCGACGCTGCGGCGCCATTAAAATTGTTGTAACACGTTCCAAAATTATTCTGATAGATATCACCGAAGCTTGGATTGAAAAATTTTGTTGAAAGTGTAATTGTTGTATGAGTCACGAGACTCAATTTCGTATGCGTAGAATGAATTTTGTTATTTAAAATGGAAGTATTCGAAGCCAGGAAAATTATATCAGATTTCCAGTTAAGATCGCTTCGAGTGCAAAGGTTTAAAATAACAATGTAAAGATCGGAGCAAATGTTTCACGGACGGATGAAATATTTGCAATGTTAATTCGAAGGGTTAATAGACAATAATTGTAATTAAATTTCAAGAGGCATTAAAGGCACCGAATTTGTAATCGTAATATCAATACGTCAGAATATTATATCGTCAACTCTGCGCGTTCCAATCAATAATTCCAAACTTGTTAATTAATATCATCAAGCAGAGTGGCGAGAGCTTCGAATTTCAAACTGTGGCATAAAAAATGTACCTCGTGATTATATCGATCACTCTGTTAGCTAACGACGAACATACAATTTAGGATAAAATTCGATACGAAATATGTTAAGTTAATACAATTTTCTATTTTATTATATTTCCTTTAATGTGTTACTTATAGCTTCGTAAATTATCGTTGAAATATGATTACGTGGCACGCCGCCATTTTGTAGAGGAAATGTTCACTGTATTTATTCCTGCAAACGACTTCGTTCCCCCGATCTATTCTGTTGCACAGCCTGTCCTGGATTACTCTATCGTTATTAATTTCCCAGATGGAAATGGAAAATGCTGTCTGCGTCTTTCAAATCGCTCTAACGATTAAATATTGAAAACAAAGTGAGTGTATTTCATTTCCTCCGCAGAGAGAGAGAGAGAGAGAGAGAGAGAGAGAGAGAGAGAGGGAGACGAATAACATTCATATTTATTGGATTCTGTTTGAGATTTCCATCGCCGGTCCGAAGGCTTGATATTATAAGGCAAGAGGATTTAAGATAGCCGTCGGAAGGCGCGAAGTTAGATGAAGTCTTTAAAAAGCTGGGTCAGATGAATCCAGGTCTGCCATCTTGAGGTTAATAATCCCACTTCGTCAAATTAAACGAAACTGTACCGAAACTGAAGCGAAATTAACAAACTCCGACATTTCAGAACGACGTTCGAGATCGTACTTTTGATTTTTATTTCGTAATTATATTTCATGTTGCAATTGTATTAAATATTATATCGGATACTATTATATCGGATAATATATTATATCGCAACGCTTTGACTTTCATGAGAATTTAAAAAAATTATTTACTTTTATCAAGTCCTTTTGAGTATTTAATAATTAAATGACCTCAATAAATTAATAAATCTAAATAGCTCTCAACAATAAAATATTAATAAATCTTGATTAAACTACAAAATTATAACAGACTAATGTAAAACATCACCAACAAAAATAAATATTAAAAAATATAAAACTATAAACGATCCGCGGCGCGCTCGTTTTCGTGAAAAAACGTCACCGTTCGATTATCAAAGAATAGAAATGATCCCAGATTGATGATCCGCATCTGCTCCCGACATTGATCAAGAACTGAGAAGCGTTATTTTCACCGGCAACGTTCGCGACCATTTCGGAACATTTTTATCAAGTTGATGGACTTGCAGCGCAGTTAAACGTTATCTAAACCGCGCGCGTTACAACTCGCAATCCGCGCGCACAGCCATGGATTTATTACAGCGTGTGCGCGCCGCGCCGAACGCAAAAATGTTTCGTACGGCGACCGATACAATAGATGGAATATAATGCGGTTTCGAATTACAAACCGCGACCGGCCGCGACCGCAGAATAACCGGCGGAATATTCGCGCTCTTTCCCCAATATTACAAATACGGTTTACGCAATACGCGACTGATTTTGCGAACGGCAACCCGTGCTCGCGCGAGAGCCTTTCGAGGAAACGGCGATCGGGCTTTTCACTGCGGCGATGCAGTTCTTACAGAAACGCCCCTTGCCACGGAAAAAGAGAGAAGTCGCTCGTGTGAACCGTGGAACGTGACGGCAGCCGTATCCAGTAAGTTACATGAATTCGCGTAGAAATTGTCGACGCACAATGCTCGGCTCTCCGAACCCAACGAAATTCGGTTAATAGACATTTCTACGAAGGGGTTCCGTAGATGGCACATTCTTGGAGTTATTGTAAGAAAATTGCTAATAAAATGTTTCTCCCTCGTTGGGATTATTTGCAATTTTCTATATTTATTTTATCTTCAATTCTCTGCACGAACTCATTGGAAAAGACACTAAAATACGAATAACATGTTATTTTATGTCATAATTATTCCTACGTGATCACTTTTGAAATAATATTATTTTAAACAATTATTTTACGTCGTAAATAGTTATTTCAACGTTGACAATAATTATTTAAAACTTCGACGAGAAGAGAATTGGAAGAACACATAGCCTGGCATGACCTGACAAATTTTTCTAGAAGCGTTTTCCGCGCTCGACAAATTCGTACGTTCCCAACCGACGCGGCCGGACACCCGTCGTTTGGTTTTCACGATTTTATTACAAGCCGTCGACAAAATATGAGGAAAGCGCGAGCCGAAATCGAATTAAGAATCGCCGCACGCGGCGCGGTCAGTTTTTTTTTCGGCGCGTTCCTTGTTGACACTGCGAAGTCGGTGCACGCGACGCGTCGCGAAAAACCATTTCAGTCGGCCGTTTCCGATCCATTTTCGCGCGTTGCAGACACGCGGACTCCTTGATTGCGCAAACTCGATCGCGGCAATCCCGTATAAACTCGCGAAACGAGTATTATTTAGCCGACGAAACGCTATTGCGGCCAGGCGACGCGGGTAACGACTATAGCGTCCCGGCCGATGATTCGTATTGCCTTTGGGGATAGGTCCCGTGACGTCTCCTGTGCCAGATATTGTACGCCGCCTAAGTACATTATCCTAGCAACAACATGAATCATTGGTAGGGGTTTTGCATAAGTCCATTGTGCGAAATCCAGACTACACGGCTGTCTTCAAGAAACGTCACGCTTATCTCGCGATAATCTCAGATCTAAACAGGTCTCGGCGCGTTACTGCCGCGCGACAAGGTGACATATAAATGTCCAATAGGAGCCGACATCTCAGACAGAAGCCCCTTTTGTCAATTAATATGGTCTTGTCAAGGAAGCGGCTGAGACGAGTCGTCCCGCAGCGGAATGGTTGATCCCAGAAGCCAAAGTTATTTTATTCGCTTCTTTCAGAGCGAATGTACTCGGCTACGAATCAATTATACATATTACTTGCTACGATTCCGTAGAAAAAGTCACAGGATATAGAATTGACTAGTTTTACCAATTATATCAAGGTTATTTTCAGGTTATGTCTCTACTTCCTTCATATAGCAATACATGTGGGAATATATGGGTGTAACCTATCGGTTGTTAGGCGCAGATAAAATACAGCTTTCTCATCACACTCGCACACACAATACTACAAAACAAAATATGCTGATTAACGCTCGCTGTTCTCGCCACCTGTTCCGCTGTATCGGTCGCTTTGCACTGAGTTCGATTTGACCGTTGCCGCAGAGCAGCGCGTAAACAAAACACATCTTTCTAGAACGTTCGCAGACGCACGCGGTGAAAATCCCTACATACATTTTCATTTTAGACAGTTCTAAATACTTTTAAAAAACTAAACTATTTTAATTATATTAATTAAATATATTAAATATATTAAAATAGAAATATACGACAGTTTTAACCCTCTGCGTTGTAGAAATAATTATTGCATTATTCCACGCGAGAATAAAAGTACTGACATTTTTATCTCGCATGGATTAGCATATTTATTGTTATCATGTTAAATATCATATTTTTTGAGAATATTATCGTATTTGTGGATGAACGAACACGTTGATAAATCAATTGGTCGAATACGTAACAGAGATTTTCTAGGTCACGGGAGGAAACTTCTCTGTGTTTTCGATCGCGGTTATAAACTTTCACAGCTGCTGTCGATCGAAATCCGTTCTTTACGAGCACATATAAATGTTTCGAAGATAGTTTGTAGTAGGTAACTTATGCGCATATGCGTAAACTGTCGAGTTTGCGTCTATATACCTGTCGGCTGCTGGGCTATACCACAATTTATACAACACTATGCGCCGAGAACTAAAAAGCGCATCGATGAATTCTGCGGTTAAACCGTGTCGACGAGGAGGAAAAAGTATTACACGACGATCGCATTTTACCGGTTTTATAAACCGGAAAATGTTTCGTAATATTTATTAGACCGACTGGATCGGCTCGACGATTAATTTAGACGATATTTATTCATTGCCCGCGCGATACAGATACATTTAACGTTTTAAAAGCGACAGGCGAAAGCTGTTTTTTTTTTCAATGAAAATAACGATTAATGCTTCTTTATCGCGCCGGTCGATTCTAATTATTTATACTCGGTCGTTTACTTGTTAAAAATATTTTTTATTCGCCTAATTGTTTTGATAAAATATGCCAAGGACTAAATGGATAATCGATTTAAAAACCAATAGGCGTAAGTCTACTTTTTTGAAATACAGTAATATAAAATATATAGTGTTTGTCCGTTCTCGATTTCTAATAAGTAATTATATTTATAATTATTTATAATATATATTTATAAGTATTAGTATATTTCATTATACTTTAAATCGATCTTTATTTATTCTAAACGTATTTTTGAAATACAGTAACATAAAATATAAAGTGTTTTATTTTATTATTATATTTCACTATATTTTAGATCCATATTTACTAATTAATCTTATGTAAACTCTTTTTCTTTGGTATCTAGCGAATGCTTGACTCTGGTTAATATTTTCCACTATCTAAACCGTTTCAGTTCTGAGCAAATTACAATTTTTAAAATTGCCAACAGATTCAAAGTTATCGTCGACTTAAAGACAATGTTCTCCCGGCGAAATCGCCGCGCCTCGTAACGCCAAAGAATGATAGTTTCCCTTCGAAACAGGAAAGCCTCTTTGCCCTGATTAAACGGTGTACTCTCGAAAATAGGCATTTCCATAATTACCCTGAGCACAAACACTTGCTTAACACCGGCCCGAGAGAGACTCGGCGCCCTTCTTCGAGCAGCCGTAAACACTTCGAATCAATTCTTGGACAACGGGGAGAACCATTCGCGGGAAGTCTGACGGTGCGGCGAACACTTCCTTTTCTTTTTTTATACCGGGGGGGCTTGTCAGACGTAGGTGGGGAATCCGTTAAATTGATAAAGTTTCCGCGGAACTTTCATAATACCCGAGCCGGTTGAAGAATGTTCAAGTATATATGAGTTGGCAATTTATGTTCTTCCAGAGAGGACCGGCCACCTTCGAATCCCGATTAGAGCCCGCGCAACGGCGTCGGCCGTTACACGTCGCGGCACGCTGCACCAAACGGTAAATCCTGGCCGCGGGAAAGTCTCCGAAATTGTTGTTGTTCTCCGGTGTTTCTTTATTTCCGGCTGCGTTGCACGTTTCTATCGGTTTCTTCGACGACTTCGCGGGGAGAAAGGACGCTCACGATGTTTAACCCTTTGCACTCGAAGCCATTTTAACGCTTTGCCGACCGGTCGTAAAAATGGTAAATTTTCGTCTCTGTTTTGACTTTATTTGTTTTAGTAACAACTAACACGTTTATTTTAATAATTGATATTAAATTATTGGTTACCATGACGATCGATTTATAGCCTAAAGTGTTAACTGAACATTTGAAACAATTTTCTCGGGTTATAGTATTTCCATTTTATGTAACAAAATGCACTTTTATGCATACGAAATTGATTCCTGTTACTCATACTAATAGTTTCACTATTTAACAATTTTAAATCTGAACTTTGTTGGTGTAACAATTATCTTAGGACGTAGCAGAACAATTTTAGTGGTGCCTCAGTGTTACCACTCGAGTGTAAAGGGTTAATAATACCAAAAATCTCCGTCGCAAACTGTAATAATTTAAAAATGGTGTAACATGTAAAAATACATGTATTTGAAAAAGAGTTCAGTTTAAACTATTAATAAGAATCGTGACGAATATAAGACACAGGCGTAGCGGAAGCGTACGTAAAACAGCAGAAAACAATCAAAATTTCGGATTCTTCGCGCTAAGTTCGCTGTTTGGCAGAACAATGGTGCGTCGAACCGTAGTTTCGGCCATCTCGAGTTCCGCGCGTCTATGGGGGTAGGTGCGGGCTGTTTATCACACTTTCGAGGAGCATAACTGTCGTAAAATCGCGCCGCGATCTACATTACAAAAGATTCGAGGGTGGGCAGAGGGGAGGGGGGGGAGGACCACTGGCAGTTTGGCAGTGCACGGTAACCGTGGAGCAGCGGCGCCACTCGACGCCGAGGAGAGCCCGCATTTCGTTTTCTTCCTTCCTTCCTTCCTTTCCGCCCTTCCTGTTTGGCCCGGCCTACCTGTCCGCCTGCTTACCAACTTTGCAATTGTAATCAACGATAACGATTCCGGCACCTCGTTTCGTTATTCGCGCGGAATAATTCGCAGAATGCAAAACGGCTATTCGAACCGCTTCCATTTAACCGATTACGAGACCGATAGCGCCCCCGGTGCCCCACCCCTTTCGCCGCCCTTTTCCCGGCCGCGAGCGCGCCCGCCACCGGCAATTTCAAGTATCGCCTTTTCGGGCTCGAACAGCCGCGCGCGGCGCGCCCTCCCCCGTGTTTGCGTCGTCACGAACACCGTAACCGCGAATCCATTCCTCCCCCGGAGCTCTCCGGGGCTCCGTTATTAACAACGCCCAACACGTGTGCGGCCGCGTGTCCTCATAATTATGAATTAATTAATTTTCAGGGCGAATCGTTGCGATTTTATAAACACCCCCTCCCCGCCGGACCGAAATCGTTCGGGCGGTTCCGTTCCGTCATTCTGATTGAAAATGACGAGCCGCTAGGCCGATTATCATGCTACCGCGCCGCGGATTACATTTGTGATTGTCCGGGGTCGGAACACGGTACCCCTCCCCACACACACACACACCCGTGTAAACCGCGTTTATGACGATTTTAATGTGTAAATTGCACGAGAACTTAATTTGGCCGATTCGTTTACGACCCTTGGTCGCGCGATATTACCGGTTACGTCGCGCGGAAATTGAATGTTAAAATTCAAGCACTTTTTCCATCGCGTCCCTTTCTCTATTTAACCCCTTGCAGTACTTTTATCTTCGCAGTTACAATGACTAAATAATTTTTGATTGGAATCATTTCTTAGTGCAGAGATAAAATTAATGTTTATAGCGTGATCACGATTACTTCAGCGATAAATATTAGTGGCAAAAAGACACAACAAAAGACATAACATTAATGCTTAACAGGTTATTATTAGAAATCATAATCACGAGTCAGACTCGTCAAAGTACGGCAAGGGGTTAACCCCTTGCACTACCCCTCTTTTCATGCTGCGACGATTAACACTTATTCGTACTTAATAATTTTTTCCTGATAGGATCAGACAATTTTTGTTTCCTGTATTGTCTTTATTTACCTTCGTTTCTATACTTTGATAACAGAAGAATTTATTTTTACTTCGACGTAGAAGAAATTAATAATATTCATATTTAGTAGAGCTTGCAAAGAATCTTCACCACGAGTCTGAATCGTTATTATAGTGCAAAGGGGTTAACGGTCCCCGTTTTCCGTCGCGAACCATTCTCGCGACATTATTGTGTCGGACAAATAATAGCCATTCGTTGAAAAGCAACACCTAACCTATAATAGTGCAGACATGTGTTTTATTCGCGCGTCCCTCATTTGTTCTCGCTAAAATCATACATTATCTGTTTTCGCTGGAGTAAAAATGTCGGAGCGGCTATCGTTACGTAGTTCGCGTCCCGCGGATTCTTTGGTAAATTAAAATGGAATTATTTAAGCTCGTTTGTAAGCGAAATTATTCAGACGGTGGAACGGTTTGGTAACTTGTCAGCTGTGGCTTAGCATAATCTGTTGCGGCAATCAAATTCGACGTAATGGAACTGCTCGAAATAAAATGAAGTGAAAGTTCGTCTCGTTTGCGGTGAATTCAAGTTGTTATAATTGTTAATGCGGGAAATGTTCTAATTGTTGTCTCAAAAGGAAGGCTATTATAATACTTATACTCTGTAATTCGGTGTAAAGTAACCAGTGATAGATTAATGCTGTTAAAGGAATGGTTCCTTTTAGTAGACGGTTTAATTTAATTCAGTACTAAAGTAATGCTGTATATTTATAATTTAATATCTGTTTTTAAATTAAAATGTCTTTTCCACTTGCATCGAGTCTTTTCCTGAAGCGTCTCGTCGAAGACTTTTAAGTGACAACCAAAAATCATTGAAGAGTATCGCGAGGTATTAGCAGGTCATTTTTCTCAAATTAGGATAGGAGAATTGTGTACTGTGGAGTAACCCCAATTAGCGTGCCTTTTATTTATTTCCAGGCACAATTAATTCTACATTTATCGAACACGGCATGTTAAGTATTTTCATTTAAAAATAGACGGAATAAAACAGTAATTTTCATTAACCCTTTGCCGTGCCATTTTCTTTACAACTGCTATGATAAGAATTTTTTCAATCGCACTAATTTCTTAGAAAAAAAAATGGATTTTATATTTATAATGTGCTTGTATCTAGTTGAATGTTTAAATATCGGTGACAAGAGAATAAAATTTGAATCTTACTTGAAGGGGCTGTTGAATATTCATAACTAACAGCTTATTAATATAAATCGCCATCACGAGTCTGACTCGTTAAAATATGGTAGGGGGTTGAAAAGTAAACGAGGGAATAATTTTTACTACAAAATAAATAAAATAAAAGAACTAGAAAATTTAACGTATCCTATTTGATAAATATAAAGTGAATTACGTATAGTAAACGTTATAAAGTGAAATACGTATGTATAATAAAGTGATTATTATTTTATCCAATAATAAAAAAAAAATTTATTTTAGCTAAAAACAAACGAAAGAGCGATTGATCGCCACCACTCAGCGTCGATTGGAAACAGCATAATTCAAGAGTCCCCTGAGCATCCCCTATCCCCCGACCGCAGAATTAAAGTACTCGAAATGATTCGCCCGGGACGCGGCGAAGAAATCCGCGAAAGTTGCGAATCCCACGAAATATTAGAGTCCGCTGGCAAAGAAGCCCACGCGGACATGCATATAAAGGTGTATCGATTCCGGCTGGTACACGCCGGAAATATTGCATCCCGAGCCCCGGCGAACTTTCGAAGCGAAATACGCCGGGTTACATTAAATCGTAACCGCGGATACGGACGCAAGTTTTCAGCGTTTGACACAGCGCGAACCCGGTATCGGAACAGAAGAGAGAGAGAGAGAGAGAGAGAGTGGGAGAGGAGAAAGGGGTCTCCTCGAACGACGACGGCGGGCGGACACATGCACAACTTCTTCGCGGGCGCGGACCGCGAGCGCGGAGAGATCGATAAGCACACGCGTGTATCGGGCCGTTGTTCCGTTGTTTTGCGAAAACTCTTCGGACTGTTTCGCTCGCTTCGACGCGGCGGAGTGCGGTTCGTAAATCCGTCAGGCTCCTTCGGGCGGAGTTTTCGAAAAACGTCAGGAAAAATATGTCGCCCCGGCATCCGCCTTGCCTCCCTCCTGCCTGCCCGTCCCCGTCCCGCTTCCATCTCGCGCGCCTTCGATGTTGCTATTGATGGTATCTAACTCGTTCGACCGGATTCGGGAAAGTTTCGCATCGATTTCGTTCGGGTGCGAGCGCGCCGCCCGGCGCGTCGTTCACCGTCGTCAACGCGGTCGTATTCTCCGAGCTCTCTCCCGGTCCCTGCTCAGGATTCAACGGGTGTGAACCGGCACCGCCGACGACGACTTTCTCACCAAACGCCCCCCGAAAATGGTCGTTCCCGACGCGGCGACGTCCACGCCGACGGGATCGCGGTATATATCGGCGATCCGATAGTCGACGGCGCGGAGTTTCTCGTTAACGAGATCGGTTGGATCACTGAACGATTTCCACGGCGAGGACCGGCCGATTTTCCATGAGCGAACGCTTCGAGGACACGTCGCAAAGTGGCGCCTTTTTCGGCTATAGTTGGTCAAAACGCTGTTCTATCGAATTTTCATCGAATATTGTTCGAATTATGAGTTATCAATAGACTGTGAATTTTATGCATTTATGGCGAAGGTGATCAGAGATCATTTCAAACAGCGGAAAAAAAGCAACGCGCTAATTTCAATTCGCTTAAATCATTAACCCTTTGCAACTATAATAACGAGTCAGACTCGTGATAAAGATTCCACGCAAGCTCTATTAAATATGAATATTATTAATTTATTTCGAATCAAAACCATATTTAATTGTTCTGTCATCAAAGTACAGAAACGAAAGTAAATAAAGACAGTAAAAGAAGTAAAGATTGTCTAGTCCTCTTAAGGACAGTATTAAGAACGAATAGATGCTAATTAACACAGCGTGGAAGTAATCATAGTGCAGGGGGTTAAAGGCTTATTATTATTATACATTATTATTATTATACATTACTATTATTATAATTATTATTACACATTACTATTATTATAATTATTAATATACATTATTATTATTATAATTATTATTATACATTATTATTATTATTATAATTATTAAACACTTGTGCAGAGCACGTCTTGCAATTGATACAGATAATTTTTATTTCGCGTCAACAACTTATTTATGTGATACTCCGGTATCTCATGTGATAGTATCTATCAACCCTTTATGGTCGTACTAAGTTTATGCATAGCTGTCATGCCGGCATTAATTTTCGTTGAATAAACAGTAATGCATAAGATGAATATTAATATTGATTAAGAAGCTCTGATGGCAAATTGATTTAAATAACTCCAGAAACGAATCCACTCTATTTACACTAGATTTATGTAATCTGGTAAAATCACTAATTTACGATTATTTAAATTGTACAAATACATTTATGAGCTATTTATTCAATATATACTTATTCACATTAACGATTAGATATTATTTAAAAACTGACTAAAAATTTTCTTACGATAGGGAGACTGTAATTAAAATATTATTTCTTTCAATCTTGCTATTGTTCGGAACAAAAGAAACAAAAATTGCTATTAATTGGAACGAAAGAAACAAAATTAGCTATTGCTTGGAATTGACGAAACAACATTCAAAATATTCTAGGTTTCACGAAAGTGTTCATCTAACGCTTCACTATTAAACCCTTGCGGTACCATTTTCTTTAAATTACAATAATTATAATTTTTTCGATCGCGTTAATTCCTCAGTAGAAAAAGGAATTTTATATTTATCGTGTACCTGAATCTACTCGAATGTTTAAATATCGGTGAAGAGAGAATAAAATTTGATTCCTACTTAAAGGAACGGATTTAAGTAGAATTTAATAAAAAATAATGAATAAAACGGATTTAAGTAGAATTTAATTAAAAATAGTTAATAAAACGGATTTAAGTAGAATTTAATTAAAAATAGTTAATAAAACGGATTTAAGTAAAAGAACGGATTCACTTAACGGAACATTCGTATCTAACAGCTTATTGTTATAAATCTCCGTCGCGAGTCTGACCCGTTAAAGTGCGGCAAAGGGTTAAAGTACGCGTTATAAAGATAAACTTTGCACGCTCTAACAGAGTTTCGATTATGCCCGGCCGATTTGCGCCGTGCAAACGGTTTAGGGAACGCGTCGCGTCGTTCCTACGATGGTTTGCGCGCCAGACACCAGTGTTTTTACGTCTGCGGACCTTGTGACCCAGGGTGGAATGCTAACCGATGCTTTATCGCTTCTACAGCGTCGCCAGGAAAAATCACGGTGTAAGAAAAAATAAAAAAAGAGCTGCTGAAGCGTGGCCCAAAAGACTCGTTTATTAGGAAGTTACAAAATCAAACACGAGTAGCTTTACATGCTTCGGCCACAACTAGTAGAAGTCTTGAAGGAAAGGCAGCGTCAAAATTGATTTGTCTAATTGAATAAACTTATATTTTTAAGCAAAAGAAATGAATTTTCCTTCTTATTTTGAATCCGCAATTACATAGTTGCCAACCCAATACTACTCCTTAGAGAATCGTGACTAATCTTACGCTGATGAATCGTGACTACGTTTATGAGCAATAGGGCGAAAAATTTTGGTGGTTGCACCAGCGTCGTCAAGAAAAATTTCCGAGGTGGTAGCAACGCGTCCGCCGTCTCGTTTGCTACGCGAAACACGTGACAGACGGACTCTGTTCCTTTATCGTTCGAGCTCAATTATTACGCGACTCCGTGGTACTTGAACGTGGCTTTCACGCGTCATACTGATCGCTCGTGAGAAACAAGGTGGGAAATCCCGCTGGATTATTAATGGCAACGTTTGATAATTAATTCAGTGGCTACCTCGTTCGGTCGCGGTCCAATTTCTGAAGTGCATGGAATTTTGCGAGCCGTGCGATGGATACAGAATATCTAGGAATTTCAAGGATATTGGTGAGTAACGAAAGGGTGAGAGAACTCTTTTAATTTATAACATGAAAGGGATTTATAGAACGAAATATTTTATATAAAAGTATTTTTACGGATAAATAGTTATTAACAGTTAACTTACCACCGTTGGTAAAATGACCGGTTTTATATTCTTTATTTTATAATTAATGAAGTTGTAAAGCTGATTTTATTAAAAATTGCCAGGCACACAGTATTATAAAAATTGTGAAAAATACGTGTAAATTTTATTTCGTAATTTTTATAAGACTATTTGATCGCTTTTATACCTTGTTGGATTTAGTGTCAATAGAACGTGGATTTGTATGCAAAATAAAAATTGCCTGAATTAATTGTAAGTTAATAAGCTTCACAGATATTTCTTCCATTCTTTAATCATTTTATCAAATTGAAAATAATGCAATAATATTTTCAAATTTTTAAATTATTTCCGCTGTTCTGTATTTATTCCGTTCATCTCTTCGAGAAATGCATAAAATCCACGATTCAATTAACTTAGCTTATTTTTTAAACAAAAGATTCGATTCTACTAATTTCTATAAATCTCAATTCAGTAAAAATAGTTCCGTATCATTTATTATCGCCTTATTCAACATTCAGTTTTCGTAGGATTATACCTTATTTCTTTCCGGATAGAAAATAAACAACTTCCGAGCGTTGTGCATTATTAGAAAATATGGTTGCGTCGGCTGTGGCCTAAAAATCGTGAACTAGATCACAGCGGCAGTCGATATAAGATATAAGGTCTCCTAACGACACTTCGGAGTGTAAGTTCTGAAAAATTGATGGCAGCACAGGACTCCGCTTGTATTTCCTATGGCGGCCACGGCTTATCCTGGGAGATTACTTGCTACTAGCAACCCGCGCGACCACGCTTCCCACATCTTATATATAAAGCGGTTGACCTTTCATTGAAATTCGGCCGGATATATTAAGTCAAAAAGTTAACAAAATATCAACAAATGAAAGATTGCTTTGTACGCCTTCTTTTCTTTGTTAATGTTAATTTTGTGGAGTTAACAGAATGTTTTTGATTTGTTCAAATATCAGGCAATTTAATTAGCTATATACTATATTGCAGAGATTTATAAATCAAAATTTATACGATTGTTGGAAGAGTTTAGAAAAATCTCAGAATACTGTTACTAATATACTGACATTTGTAAATTAAAATTTATATGGTCGTCGAAAGACTTTAGAAAAATCTTAGAATACTGTTACTAATATACTGACAATAAATGGAAAAATAAATTTTAATTTAACTTCTGTTTCTTACAGTTGACGTATGGAATTATTATCATTGAGAAAAGAAAGCAAAAATGAGGAATAAAAGTCTTATATGTAAAATGAATGAATACTATGCCATATTCGATAAATATAACCGGCTCTATTAACTTATTGACAATATGAAATACGTACGACGGGGAATTAGCGACAGCTCGCTCTGAAAATTGTTTCGCGCGGAGTAAATTAACCGGGAGCAGAGATCCCTGTCCCAATATAATCAGTGAAAGTGTCAGCAGTGGCAAAATGCAATCGAGTGGCGCACGAAAGCGGTGTGTACGCGAAGGTTACCCACGAGAATACGAGAACTGTTAGTCAGTTCCGAAGACGCGACCGGCTAAACAAGCCAAGAGAAGCTGCAGACAAGAGATGGTAATTAACCGTGCACGTCGGTTGTGTTCGTAGATACCGGTTAGACGCAATCTACCGGCGGTTACCGTGGGATGGTTGATGACCTTCCCGAAGAAAATCGCAGAAACTGTAATTCTTCATAGTCAGCGGGCGCCGTTGATAACAGGTATGTACCGATGAGAAAATAGCTTATTGTCGTTAATCTATTTCGCGGGAAACTTTTAACTCGCGGCGACCCGTCCCTTTTTTGCAAGTTCATTCATCATTGTCCCCCCACCGGCCGCGAGACGGTTCATTTTTCCATCGGTAGCTTTCGGTCGACGAAATAAATTTTAGAGAAGCGCCGCGGTGCGGACGAACCGCGCTGATGCAGACGGAATCGGAAGGATGAGATTTCGATCAATATTATTTCCGACTGAAGATTATGAATGGCCGCGCGGAAAGCGTTTAAAAGTTTCACCGGTAACCGGTGCTCGGTTATGGAAGAAACAAAACTACTTTATGCTGCCTCGAATAGTAAGCGCGGCCAATAATCGATCTAATTTGCGGGCAAATCGAGCTCAAAAGACGGACGATTATTTATTCGACGCGATCCCTCCTGTTGCATGCCGAAATGTTTTCGCGTATTATTCGGCGAATTAACCCTCTACGGGCCCGTGTAACTTTCAGGTCACATTTTAATTTATCGACATTTTACAAAATAATTATAGCTT
>NC_135774.1:24413586-24461808 GCF_028453695.1 Augochlora pura | reverse complement strand
AGGATTTCCTCCGACACCGGGAAGAGTCAAATATTTGTAAACGTGATCCGCGGCAATTAAAAGTTTTGCGACAACAATTCGTCCTGTGTAATTATTTGAGAAGCCGAAGAGAGACCGTCCGACCGCCGGCGGGGGCTCCCTTTACATAATAACAGAGAACTTTTTCCGCGTGGCATTTTTTCTCTCTATCTCTCTCTCTCTCTCTCTATCTCTATTAGCTTTCGAGTCACATGGTAAACCAGGTTTTTCGGGCCGAACTTTGAAGGGTAGTTTCGCCCTCTCAGCGCGGATACGGCACGGGGCGGAAAAAAAAAGAAATACGTATCAAATATTTCCGTGCGCGCCGCTCGTGCGCGAACCGCCGAAAAATACGACGCGTTCGCACTTGGGCGTTGGTTCCTTGTTCCGAGTTAACGATAACATTTGTTGCGCCGAAAGAGGGACAATAGTTTAAATCAAGCGGGACCTTCGGGCCGCGCGGATTGTATGTAGAATATTACCGGACCGCGGGCTTTCATGCACAGTCACGTTCCCAACGATTAATTGATTACACGCGTTTGCTGACAAATCATGGACCGGCCCGGCGAATATTATTTTCGAATCATCTATTATTCATTGTTTTACATATTCACGAGCCTATAAATTTTTGCAAATGATTCGCCCGCGGCCTGTTACGCGCGTCAGATTTTTCATCGTGCAAGAAGCTTAATGGACGTTGTCTCATCCGTATCGAATTTTTCGTATCACGGTACGCGGCGGTCTTGTAATTACCCCGTCGATGCATTCATTGTTTGCGTTGTTAACCCCTTAATGCACAATTTTTTTAAAAAAAACCGACCAAAAAAAATCAATTTTTTGTATCTAAGAAAATACATGTTTGGACCTTAATTTCAATAGATATTTTTAAAAAATGCAAAAATTACTAAAAATTCAATAAAAATAGTGGATAAATAGTTATAGTGAATATTGAATCGCGTTTCAGATCGAATTTTGTACCCATCGTACTGTTTTTCAACTACCAGTTACTATTTTGAAGGAGAAGGAGGAGACGAAAAAAAAAACTGAAAAATATTTGATGAATATCAATAAATTGAATGTTTTCCTTGGTTTTCATTAAGTTATTTTTAATGCCCGGATATATTCGAATCTGAACATTTCAGCGACATAAGTTGCGACGCCGACCGTATATATACGGTTCTGCACATTTTGGCCGGTTTTGCACGCCTGTGTTAATACGTTTCTGCGCGTTAAGGGGTTAAAGCGATCTGAAAAGTTTTGCTGGATCTTCGTAAAAATGAACGAATTTCATCGTCGCACTTGCTTCGTCGTTTCAAGTATTGTTTAAGCCCGTGAACAAAGTAAAATTCTCACGGAACAACAGTATATGGAAGTTGTCAACGACAAACTACTTAATTTGCTTTTTGCCAGTGCCGTACAAATTCCCCGCGGTCCAGCGTCCCGTTGATCCCGGCCAACAATGGCATGTTTCCCCCGCAGTCGCGCATAATGAGACGAATGGATAAATAGAATGATTAATCGTACTCACTCTCGGTGAAACTGTACATCGCTTTGAAACCCCGAAAATGGCGGGAGGACGTGATGCCGTGGAATTCCAAGGAAAGTTGTGGTCCGTTGCTCATGATAGGTCGTGATGGCATTTCACCGCAGAACGAATCTATTTTCTCCTTCTTCCCGTCTATGTGCACGTACGCCACTAACGAGTCCACACCTTCGCACCTGAAAGTACAGGAAAATCAAACGGGCCGTCAACAACAGTATTTGCTCGGCGCCGTTCAATGGCGTACAAAACGCGCGCGGGAGAGGCTTGATGCCCGGTAATCCGATTAACGTTCAGTTGCAACTGTTTCAATAAACGCGTGTAACTGTGCCGAGGGTAAACCGCAACGGTACCCATTATATCACTGCACCAATTAGTCGAATTGAGGAAATTATTATGCGAAGGGTATTCCCCTGTTCTGGCGCGAATTTTTACCAAGCTGTCGCGGTTGTCGCGCGAAGACAACGGGCGCTTTCACCTTTCTCTTGTTACGGGAATTGCCGCGCGTAAATGTTACGCTTTGATCCCCCCCCCCCCCCCCCCGTTGCGTCGCGCACCTGTGCAGAATAAACTCGCATTCGTTCCGCAACATTTTAATGGAACGCGAACGAGACGCTGATAAAATCGTTAATGCGGTGCTACGCATTTTTACGTTTCCTTGAAATGTTGTGTTTCGTGTAATTGAATAAATGGTGTTGCGAGAGAGCCGCGCTTCTCCCGTTTCAATTGTCTCGTCTGAAAATTGCATTGCAGATTTCGAGTCGCATAGATGAACGATAAATACCAATCCAAGACTCCACGTAATATTCATTGATATAATAATAACGTGACGAAATACTTTTTAAATAATATATTTTAGTTGACGTTGTTAAGTAAGTATTTTATAGTCAGAACCAGATTTACGGAGTTCTAAAGAAAACTGTTTAATATTGTTCCATAAAAATAACAAGCACTAATTTATTTAGAATTTTAGCGATTTTTATTATAACGTATGACGAATGAATTATGAAATCGATTTTCTATGAATTTATGTATATAATGCCAATGATCGTGAGCTGAATAATTTCTTACGCATTTAAATATATATATATAAATAACTTTTACGCATTTCGTAAAGCAGATGTTAATAAATTATAGCATTCTCCTCCCTCCCTCAAATCCGAGAATATTTCCAATCGGTGGTAATCACGTAATTGATAAGGATCTCTCGACGAATTCTTCCGCGACGGAATATTAATAGGCGTCATCTCAATAAGTCCGAGCCTCAGACCACCCATTAATAGACGTCCAGTCGGTTAAGTCTTGCAATCAGAATAAGCGCATAATACGCCGCGCTAAAATCGACGCGTTTAATCAACCCGTCCTGTTGATGTCGCTGTTCAAATATTAAGCCGGCGAATAAAACGTTCGACTTGCAACAAGACGAACGCTATAGTTCCGGACGTTGATATTAGGTTGGGGAAAAAGTGATCCATTATTTTTTTCGGTAGACGGCTGCAGTGATCGATAACTGTTAAAGTATCGATCAAACAATTTCAGATTTATGCTCGTTGGAAAAGTGACATTTCGCACTACAAAAATACTTTTTCTGTTTTTTGTTCGATCCATTCAGTTGCGAGCTACAGGGTGTTCAAAATGGAAGTCGGCATAGAGAAAATTCGGTACATTTTACAATTTTTTCTTTGATAAAGTTGAAAATGCAAGCCAAGCGACTGAAATTGTGAATGGTGTTTATGGTCCCGATACTGTAACAGCCAATTAAGCGCAATTTTAGTTTCGTCGATTCCGTTTAGGTATTTTTCATGTTAAAGATGCGCCTCGTACAGGTGGGCCTGTCGTAGAAAATGTTGACAAAATCACAGAAATTTTCTCCCCAAGCTAATATATTTAGACGACAATGGATCGAATCGATTACTGTACGAACTTCCACGGGAATAAATAGAATACTTCGCGCGTGACGCCCGGCTGGCAGCGCACACCTTGCCCTCATAATTTATTTATTCATAGTCAAGAGAACTCGAAATTCTAATTAGGGTTGATGGTCCCCGTAGTGTACGGTAAACTCGCGTATATACCGAATTCGAACACATCGAATCGGTAATGGGGTTTAGTACTTGCGGGTGGGGTTGTTCGAAATTAGGAGCATGTACAAGTGTTCCAAATTGCATACTTGCATGTCCCACGTGGCACGCTCCGACACTAGTTTGCATATACCGTCTGAAAAGTTGAAAGACTTTGCCGATACCGTTAAACGTCACGCTTTGAAAATTCCAATGATATTAGAATTTTCCCCTGTAATCGTTCTTGTAACTTAGAACGGGATTTGCGACACGCGACGATATTTAAACAACAGTTGCAGGCAAGTCTTTATAAATTTTCAATTAATTAGCGATGAACAATATTTACTATTTTTCAATCGCATAGATGTCAAGCATGCGGCGTATTGGAATGATTGTTAAGCTAGAACACTTCTGAGATGATTAATTAAAGTCACGTGACAAGCTGAAGGCGGCAAGTAATTGGTACATTAACTCCGCAGGATATTTTATAATTTCTTGTGCTGACAGTTTGCACGGTTTCCTGCGGAAGCCGGGACTATTAAAGATAATCGGTTTACGACAATTAGCGTCGCATTGAATAGAGATTACTCTTAAACGATGGGCGTGAATAAATAGGGACCGCGTTACCGGAGGGGGCGGGAATCTTTTCGCTAAAGCGATTAACTCGCTCGTGACAACCGGCTTCGGTGCTCGGCGCGCGCGCCGTGATTTACGATTTCTGTATCGGAATCACTTTTGCGTATCCCTTCGGATTTCGAGGGCGGCTAACGACGCCAATTCACAGACAATTAGAACTCCGCCGGCGCCGTTCGGAAACATACAGGGAGTTTAATTAATAAAGTTCGACCTTTTCTGATCCGCGGGGGATGCAGTCGACACGCGCGGGCAAAACTTCTGATTTCGAAGAGAAATACGACGCCCCGCGTCCGCGTGAATGCAACCCGTAAAACGGCTTCATATTTTAAAATGTTTCGCCGCGGACGTCCCCGCGTTAATTACTTTTTGATGCGACGACGAAACAGGTCGGGACCGCCCCGGCCGGTCGCTCGCCGCCCGACTTTTTCGTTTACTTCCGTTGATCGGATTCCATTGTGCGCGATTGTTCCGCGAAAACCATCGAAAAGTCGCGGCTGGAAGTAACAGGAGCTAGCGGTGTCTAATTCCCGCGTGATATTATTTTATTTAATATTACAAACAGCTCGGACGACTCGACGTAGAAAATGGAAATTTTATTTAAATTGGACTTAATACATACCTTTTTCATTCGATAACTATTATAAATGTTTTACAAGACTTGAATTCATCCATCGAAGAAAAACTTTCAATTTTCTGAAATCGGTAGAATTTATCTCATGATTTGATATCTTTTTGATTTCATTATTGTTATCGACATTTTATACGTCTCGAAATATCGAATGAACAAATTTTCAATGGAAACGAATTGTCCCGTATTTAACAAAGATTCCAAATATTATCCAAGACTCGAAATAGCAAATGAAAAATTTTCATTTTGCAAGCGAATCTTCTTAAGCAAACTGAATTTATCGTAGCACGCGGGCACTTCCTTGATTTGATGCGCTTGTCCGAAGTAAACCACGGAAGGCTGAACTCAAACAGTATACAGCGAAACTTTCTTCTAATTATTGTACTTCCCAAAATTGTGTCAGAGGAGCGAAATGCTTTGCTAGCTTAAGGTTCGTCGACGTCACGTTCATTGATCGAGCACTGACCGCAAAATCTATCGTAGTAGAAATTAATCATTTACTATACTAAATTCAATCTTTACGATTCCATGGTGAGTCTTGGTGTAATCAGCCGCCTTCGATTGGACTGCAACTTCAGCACGCGAATAACTCAAGACTCGCGTAACGATCAAAAATTATTCGGCGTCGCGTTAGATTCTATGCGAAGCCGTGTAACGAGCTTATTATACGACGAGTAACGGAATCTGAAGAGGGCTCGACGCGGACACGAAATTGACGAGCACGCAATGGTCTGGCATCTAATTAAAGTGGAGGCACCTATTTTTTCGTATACCATTCAGAAGTTCCCGCGGATGGTTCCGCAAGTGCGCGGATTATCGAGCGAATTACCTGGAACTTAATGTGTACAATTTCTTTGGTTACAAATTGGCGCACTAACTAGGCTCTTGGACTGCAGCACGAAACTCGAAGCGAGAATTCTCTGCAACTATATATACAGGGTATACCAAAATTACCTAACAATTCTAAAATACCTCGGATCATTTTAAGCAACTTTTTCCTTTACAAAAATTTTCTCCGAGGCATCGTTCACGAGTTATTAACAAAAAGCATTGACCAATGGGAGTCGTTGGCTCCGTCACCTCGCGCCAGTGGAGCTCGCTGCTCATTGGCCAATGATTTTCGTTAATAACTCGTTTACGACGCTTCGGAGAAAATTTATCTAAAGGAACAACTTGCTCCAAACGACCTTCTCGAATTGTTCGACATTTCTGGGACACCCTGTACGCTTTCGAGTAATTTAATTCGCGCAGCTTATTCCATCAGCGTAGCTTAGTTGTCGGGAATGCGGGCATCAATTGAACTGTTCGTCCGAAAATTCAGCGCGGACAATGCGCTTCGAAATTTTAATCCTCCGTCGACTGCGAACGTGATTCGTCACGATCCAATACCGTCGATCCGACGATACTGTCGGGCGACGCGCGTCGCGCCACGCGCTTTTCCGCATATTTCTAGTGTTCATCAACCCGGGTATCCGTTCATTGTTTCGTCGCCGGCGATCTACGAGATCGTGTAATTCCGGAGCGAAACGATCCCGTCCCGGTTTTACGGCGGCGTATCTTTTATCACGGTTACAAGACACGCCAGAAACAGCCGGGGCAGAGTGATTGGAGCGTTTATTATAGCCTGCTTGTTCAAGGCCGGGACCCCGACGTACGCCATCGGTCATAATAGCTGTCCTACCTGTCGCGATCGGTCTAGACTGATTACAATGTTCGGCTTGACACGGTGGAAGTTCCGCAGCCGACGCGGCCTCGTGTACCGCGTCGCTTCACTTTTCTAAGTTAATTTAATATTCACCGCGCACGGTTTCCATTTAGGGAATGTTGTTTCCGAGCGGATGGCGGATTTTATCGATTTTTGATCAAAACTGATTGAAAGTGGCGCCAAGCATTAAAAGTACAGTATCGTTGTCTTCAATTTGTTAAATATTTCTACTTGGCTATTTGTCAATTTTTATTTTGTGCAAAAGTCTGGAAAATTCTCTGATGCACCATGTTTTGGTAGAATAAATTTTTACACAGAGAAATGAGTAAATTTTTTGACTAGAGCTTCTTTCATGCAGCATAGTCACTGGACCAATGTTCTCAACCTTTTTAAATTATCAAGGAAAGTATGGAGCTTCGACTATTTTTATGTTGTATATAAGCAGCGATATATTTATTCAAAATGTTGATTAAAATGATCTGTTCCTTATTCGTTCCTTAAAAATGCAAACTTGCAGAGCTTCTCTGTTAAGAGTCCATCTATTCGTTCGAGATTGTAATACAAAAAATTAGAGTTAATTATTATATTTGCACGACTGATTGGATAGCGCCTGAGTCACGTTTCGACGATGTTTTACTACTAACATAGGAAAAATGTAGCTACCGTGGAACCGTTCTATTTCCACTTAGCTATAACATATGCTCCCACGAAATCTGTGCACCAAGTGGCACGCTCATAAGGATCCCGAATTTCCATACGGGAAGTCTGTTGCCAGAATATCGTTCAGCTTAAGCGTTCGCATCGGCGGGCATATCTTCGATGAAGTCAAAATGGCGCCGCTTCCGCCGGAATTTCAACTTGTGAAATAGCAAATAGTCCGCGCGTGCTAAATCCAGCGAATGGGGGAGGCATTTAAGGGCTATGATATTGGTTGCGTGCTATTTCCGACCGATGGCCGCGCAAATGAAACGAGCCGCGTTGCTCAAAGTAATCATAAAATAGACGAACAGTGGTCGGAAATTGTTGTATTTATAAAAATCGATGAACTCGAAGCAACCCGATTGCTAGAAAATGATAGGATGAGCAGTTTCTAGCATGCAAATGTTACGGCAGACATTTTGTACACCTTGCAGGGTAGTAGAATATCGTACGAAATTATTGCATTAAATTTAGACATTATACATTGGAATTCCTGTTTAAGCTTTTATTAAAAATTCGGTATAATTTAACTTTATTTCATATTGTATTTAACATATTTGAATATTGCTTCTGTAATATTTCCTGGTGATACTAGACCTTTTGTATTATTTATACGTAATATCGGAGTTCTATATTATTTATTGGTAACATTAGAATCCCATATTATTTATTATTAATATTAATCGTCTATCATTGATTATATTAGCAATGTTAATTTTGAATGAGAGGCAATTTTTATATTTTCCGCGCGCGAAGTGTCATTGACATTTAATCAACGCCGTCTATCTCGAACGGGGCTAATACTTTCATTTGCGAGCTCGAGCTGGCGATATCGCCGCAAAAAAATAACAGAAGTGCAAGGGCGAGGATATCAATCGGCCAGTCATTGAATCGCAAAGGCTTTTCCATCCGCCGATTCCTGAAGCGATCCGACGTTCCGGCCCCGTCGTTAGGTAGCCGAATCGAATCGGTTTGATCTGCTCGTTACACGCGCCACGTATGAAACCATGATAATTTTTTGCCGTTACTCTAAAGTGGTTATTGCAGCGGGCCGGGGCCCTTTGTAGCGCGCGACTCCCCCCCCAACGGCGATATCGATCGGAAGATAATAGCAGGCGGGATTCCAGCCGATAATAATGGACGAGTGATTTTTTTCGAATTACTCGTTAGCGATCTCCGCGGCGCGGATTTCAAGTTGAACGTTGAAACCCGCCGATCTGGCGATGGGGATCAGACGCATCGCGTCGTTAAACTCTCTTCAAACGGTCCCCTTTAGCGATCGCAAGTTTTCTGCGACTCTGATTACGGACGCAAACTCGCGAACTGATAAACAATATTATCTTTGGAACTTGCCACGTATTACCGTGCTGTTTCGTTCAAAGGCGAACCAACGCGCCGGTGTTGGTGCGCCTGTACAGCGTTCATACAGTCATAGAATACTTGTCCTGAACTACGAAAATTCATTAACGCATAAATATGAATCGTTCGAGCACTGCTATGTACTTATTCGACTCTGCGAAATCTGAAATTTAGTGAAAACAAGAATTTACGTAATATTATAACTGCGATAATTATTAATATTTATATAATATCCGAGCGACGTTACAATTTATATAATTTATATTATGTATATTAGGTTTGGGAGAAAGAAATCCATTATTTTTACGCGAACTTCAAGACTTTATTTAACATGTTTCCGATTGTCCGATTTAGTTTGCCTCTCTCGTAGAAGTCTTTGCCCCTATTTGCGAAAAACTCTTGTAATCGACTTTTACAATCTTTTCTCGATGCCAATTTCTTATCGCTAAGGAAGTTTTGCAATGCAAGATAAACATGGTAATCGCTTGGTGCTAGGTCTGTACTATACGGTGGATGCATAAAAAAAGATATTCAGAAACTTCATAAATAGCTATAAGAAATAATTTTTCACAACATATTAAAGAAAATTTTTTCTATGCGGTAGAGAGGGGCCGCATAAAAAAAGTCTCACTTAGAAAACATGTCAAAGCTTCACGAAATGGCAAGAAAGTGCTTTCCAAACAAAATAAATAATTAAGATAGACATTGAAACATTTTAAAAAATTTTGATTTCTAATTTGAAACGTGGAGAAATTTTCAAAATATACATAATTCAATACTACTCGTAATCGCTTTCGTCACTCGAAGATACTACAGTTGATTTATCTCAAAAATCAACTATAATAAACTGTCTTTTTTTTATTTATTTTAAATTCAATATGTCGATATTCATATGCCGCACAGAAAAAGAATCGCACAAAAAAAGACACATAAAAAAAAGACTGACTAGACTGTATAAGCTTTAACACGTTGACGCCGGCATGGGCCACCGGTGGCCCATGCTTGTCTGTTCCATGGGGCGGCCTGACCCACCGGTGGCCCATGCTAGACTGTCCCATGGGGCGGCCTGACCCACCGATGGGCCACGTTTGTATATCAAAAAATACGTAGTACAAAATGTAATTTTATTGATTTAACATTATACATTAACATTTCTACCTTATAATCAAACATTGAACACAAGATACACAACTTATAATTTAATCAATACATTTAAAATATCTATTTATGTTTCCGATGCAATTTTTTAAAACATTTCAAACAAAGTGCCGGCTTATTCGGACAACTGCTACAAAAGGTCATTACTTTTTTTGTTTTGTTTGCGGCATACTGTATTCCTTTTAAGTTTGTTAAGCGTTTGTAACACTCTTTACATCTTTTCCTCATCTTCCTCGCGGATCCTTGGTATGAACTTAAAAAATGTTTTTTCCGTCTCCTTACTATTAGTTCTTCACTAGGGGGATTCTCAACACTTTCCAATAGAAAATCAATAATTTTTTCTCTAAATTTTAAAATTTTGTAACGTTTGGTTCCCCACTTTTTGTGGATGTACCACGCATTTACTAAAGAGGTCCCGCATATTAGCTCCATGACAACTTTTCGATACCATTTTACTGTTTTCCGTAAAGATTTATAATAGGAACACATCTGATCAGATATATCAACTCCCTTTTTCGCACTATTGTAAGAAAAAACGGTATCTGGTTTTAATTTATCACCTTTGCCACGAATAATAGCGCAATTGTGAGATTTCGAAGTGGTTAACATGCACAGGGGTCTTTTGTCGGTCCACTTCAAAAATTTCACGCCGTTCCGATTTTCAAGAGATATAATGTCGCCGCGTTTATGTTTTTGTTTTGCTTGCGGCGGTAGAAATTTTCTGTTCATTTTCACTGTACCGCAAATATATGTTCTCTTAGTGAGAAGTTCTTCGGCTAAAGGATCAAGCGACTGGCCACCGCGGGTCCTATCAGCAGGTTAGACCACCCGCGGGCCACGTCAGAATTTTGGAAATTCAGTCTATTCGAATCAGGTAGTGGGTATTAGAGCGCAAGCATTAAACAGTATAATTTGGTGCCACGCCGCCCCATGCAGCGGACCGCTAGTTGAAGCGCCGCCGCACGGAACGGACCGCGAATATCCGCGCCGGCGTCAACGTGTTAATATTGTAATAATTAAATCGGTGTGGTATTATAACCAGCAATTATCTTTAACTCAGTGGCACTGCTATTTTTAAATTCTCGCGAGAGCACCGTCTATTTTCGTTTTATTTGCGACGCAATCGTTCCTTTTGATAGGCAACGGATCTGCCGAGATTAAATTGCCCGGCGAACAAAGTATGGGTTCAGAGGGGCCCTGTGTTCGTCAAGGGAGGTTTAACGTTTCGCCAAGGAATCAGGCGGTTCGTTAGGACGGTACGCTCCAATGCGTAACGAATGTAACGAAACACAAAGACGGGACCTGCGACTATATTTCAAGGAGTCACTAAATTTTCGTGCTAGCGCCGCCGCCGCCGCCGCCGACGTCGGGATCGCTGAACCGACTATAATAAGTACGAATGTTGCGTAAAACCGGCGCTGGCAAAAAGGGACGACACAAAAGATCTATACCTTCTTTTCGAGTGGAGGATTTATCATGTCCTGCAAGAAACGCCGTTCTCGGATGCGCGTGCGTCGCGGCCCCTGAAATATTCTAACTTTTTCACGATGTAACGGCACAATTTGTGCGCGGCGAATTGGTGCTAAGGTCGCGTTAACGGCGAGCATTAATTTAAAGATAACGAATCGCGCTAATTCCCCATACTTAATTGTTCCGTTCCGTTTCCGTTGAATTGGGAAACTTATCCTGCGTGGATTAAGTGGCCGCTCAATGAGCAATCTGTTACTTTCCGTAGTCGTAGTCGACGCGAAGAAGAAGATTGTAAAATTGTCTAAAGTTGTTAACATTTAAGCGTTTATCTTAGATATAAATAATAGGGATGAAATGAAAGAAATTCATTTCTTGGTTTAAATAGTTAGGATTTTATGAACTGGTAAAGTAAGAGTTCTGGAAGATACGATTAAATACTTGTACTACGACTTCTTCCACGCTGCGTTGATTAGCTCTTATTTGTCCTTAATACTGTCTTTTAATAGGACCAGATAATTTTTGTCTTCCGTGTTATCTTTATTTATTTCCGTTTCTAGACTTTAATAACAGAAGAATTCAATTTGGTTTCGATTTAGAAGAGATTAATAATTGATTAACCCCTTTAACATTTCTTACATAATTTAATAAATACGACTGCCAATTGTTTCTATTAAATCGAAAGAAAATTTGAATCGTCCGTCATAAGAATCTGGGATTGAAAGTAAATTAAGACAATCGTTCCTTCAAGGAAATTATTAAGGACGAAAAAGTGCTAATCAATGCAGTTCTAAAAGATGTCATAGTGCAAGGGGTTAATTTAGTAGATTTTGCGTGGAATCTTTATCACGAGTCTGACTCGTTATTATAGTGCAAGAAGTTAAACGAAGAATCTCTAATTTATGTTCTGTCTCACGTTCGACAAGCATAATTATGTTATACCGAAAGAAAATTTAATTCCAAACGATAGAATTTCTCGCGGTACTCCACTTTCAACGTACGACATCCCCGAACTATAGCAACCTGCCAAACAGCGACGTACACGGCTCAATGGCGGCGAGGACAGTGACGTATCGCACAATAGGTGTCCATCGCGAAATTGAAGTCTCGGCAGCCCGCGTAACAGATTATTTGAAATTTACACGCCGATTGAAATCGATAATGGCGCGTAAATACACGCGCTGTCGAATTTTTCGTTAAAGAGGATGAATAATACCTTTTCCAATATACAAATTTATTCGGGGAAAAAGCCTTCGAGCGCGCGCGCGCCACGACGCACGAGAGAGCACCGCGGAAGGTGAATGCATATTTATTATACACGAATATTTAAAAGGATATTTACGGAAAAATTTGCAAATTCCGACGGGATGTTTGCTTTTGCTCGGGACTCGATCAAATTACCGATATGGAAATTCGATTTCTGCTTAATACTTACAGGTTGCTTTTTATCAAAATATTCAATCAATCTATTCAGTCGTTTGCGATTCACGTGTTTGCACAAGCGACGTACGATGCTTACCGAACGCGATGATATTTTCCTGTAACAATTACAAGGAACGCGACGTTTGTAATTGGAATTACTGTTTCAATAGGAATCGTGAGATTGAAAAATCTTCCGTAATTTTAAAGGAACCATGAAACGAAGCAATTGTCATAAAACTGTGAATATTTAAATAATTAACGGCAGATGTAGTGAAATTTTTTGTTACAATTTGATTCGTCTAAAAAATGGGAGTTTAGATTATTATTATTATTATTATTATTATTATTATTGCAGAGATAATTGTGACTATATACAATATATACACGTGGTCGTCTAACCTAAAAAATTAGAGAATCAGCAATTAAATGTTTATGCTTCCAACTTTTTCGTAGTGTCTTGGACCGATGAACGAACCCTATTACTTATACACTTTTACTTTAATCGTTTACTTAAACAATTAATAATACAATTGAGTAAAATACGAAACATCCGCGAAAGCCACTAGAATGGTGCGTCGTGCCTGAGAGGTTAAGCGGCGAAACTCGTGTAGAAAGGGATCGGTAAAAATTAAAGATAAAATCATTTGCTGAAAAGTTTCAATGAATCTTTCTCTGAATAAAGGTAACCAGAGCCAAAATATAACACATGAAAGTAGCAGGGATACACGAGCACGCGTAAGCAGTCATTTAACCTCTTAGGCACGAGACGCCACTATAATGGCTTCCGTGAATGTTTCGTGCTTTACTCAATTGTTTTATTACTCATTAAAGTGAACGATTAAAGTGAATGTGTGTAGGTACAATACACTAAGAAAAGAATATATTTAATTAATACTAAAAGGTAATATAAAAAATATATATTAAGAAAAATGGTAATTTAGTTATGAAACACTATATTTGCGTAAAATCCAGCCGCGCCTAAGAGGTTAAGTACGCGGTTCGTAAAGAGGAAAAGTCACTTCTGCACGGCACTTCCAAAGTGGCGCTCGACTGTTTCGTTTCATTATTCCTCGCCGCGCGAGCCTGTTAACCGGACGCGTCCGAAAACACTGGCTACTCGTGACTGCACAAATTCCATTTAGCCGAAAACGAAGCCTCCCGCGGAAATACTTATTCTATGTTTCCAATTTCTTTCCACTCGCGCGCGAGACGGCCACTCGCCTCGCGTGTAGTCGCGCGCGCCCATCCATCTCGTTCGTTGCATTATATAGCGGCGCACGGTCACGTTGCCGCACGTCGGTGCAGCGAGTAAAACGGACGGAGAGAGAGAGAAAATAAAAAAAGAGAACGAGCTAACAGAACATTCTCGTATATCAAATAATTGGAAGTCTGCAACGGTGACGAGATCACGATCGCGTGCAGGCTCGCCTCTGCGCGCCGAAACGAGCTCGAACCAGATGAAAACTCCCGATAATAACGAGCCGATGAATTCCGGGATAAACAGTCGCCGCGCGCGCGCGCTTTCGTCCGTCTTCTTCTCGAGACGAAGCCGTCCCCCGTCTGATACCATCTGCCGCGAATTATGGCCGCTCTTCGATCCAATTTATTCGCGGCGAAGTTCTGCGTTAACTTGCGCCGCGTCGCTCAGCGCTGAACCGATCGAATCCCAAGAGTAACGCCGGTTAATTATTTTGTAACGATGAAAAGACTGTATTCGTCTGCACCTTTCGTCATTTTGATTACAAACCTACTTGTCGCGTCACTCATTGTTCCTCTGTTACACTATGGTGCTGGGTATTTTTATGAAAGACTCTTAAATTGATTTTAATAACTGTATTATGAGGTCAATGTGTTACAGCTTCCGCACGCTTCTGGAAGGGCTCTGTTCAGCGCGGTCTGTTTATACGCGTCAAAGGTAAATATTTAGGTTTTTTGTGTTAGGACGCTCAATGTCATGCAGTATTGGTATAATTGGCGTGCTGGTTTACCGACCTTTATGAAAGCGAATTATTTCTAGCATCGTATAGTATTATATTATTACTAAATCATGGATCTTTATGCAATATAGAAATTATCAATTACGAGATGTGGAAGGCAGATACGTTTCTCTATTAAATAATTTTAATAAGTTCGTATGCCCGTAAGTAACATGTCAATATTTTCTCTGAATTTGTTCACTATTTTATACATGTTTTCATAGATGCATAAAATCCGCAATCTAATTATTACTGCTATTATTATTTATTTTTGTTCTTTTCGCTTTTACGTAACTATTTAATTTAAAATAATTATTGCTAGTAAAATAATAAGTATTATCTCCACTGTCTCTATAAACGAAAAGATAGAAAAGGTAGAACTGTTATCCGGAATCGCATGAAAATAAACACTATTTCGAAATCCATAGGAGAATCGCATTCGCATTTCTATTTGGAAGATAGACCCTCGTCAAAGCAATACGATCCAGAAATAGTTCAGTTGTTCCACAAGCGTTCTACGGAACGGCACTTATCGGATCTTGACTTGCTGTAGTGCGGTCGAGATGGCTCCAGGAAAGTCTTGACCCTTTCTTAACTCGGAAGCCGTGAACCGGGGGTGTTCCAGTCCCCGGGCAAAATTTTCTGTACTTCGGTTTCCATTAGCGCGGCCCTTCGCCCTTTATCAATAACTTTAACATTATTTTAGAAAATACAGAACGTTATTGACAACCGAGAGTTATTAAAAGGCTTTGCAAAAGTATTTTTAATGCCTTCGCTTAAATTATATATCGCTCCGCATATTAAGCCTGTTAGAGTCGCGATCATAATCTGGAAATATGTATTAACGTATATAATATTTAATTAGATTAACATGATACATCGTTCATGATGTAATATTAATTGAGCATGGCACTGGATGCTCGAAATGTATGGGAACGATGAATTTCATCTCCTTTTGGAATAGTATTAAAATTATTCATGCGGCTCGTACAGTTGCATAATTCGTATCAAAGCTTGTTGAACAAAAAGAAAAATTGTAAATATTTAAACATGTATTTCTCCATATTCTCATAAATAAATACCGTATGTTATTGATCCTTTTCACTCGGAGCACGTTAACAGTAATTTTTATACTAAATTGTAACATGCAATTTGTTCTTCTCCATCGTCTAACGTTTCTTAGTAACAAAAGTAACACGAAGCGATGTTCGAGGATCATTACAATATTATATATTACCTAACATGCGAGCTTGTTGATTTTCTGGGATACTTGATATCTGGAACATCCCGTTTGAGTGTCGAGCAGTAATCGGTCAGCATATTAACACTCCATTTGCAAACAAATATCGTACTTCATTTGAAATATTGATGTTCCATTTCAAACAGAGCGAGTTTCAGCGATTCGGGGCGGAATTACACGGGAAACTATACGTGACAGGAAAAACGGATCCGCGGGTGTTTTCAAAGTTACCGATTCTGGTTTAACGCGCGCGCGTCCATAGAATTTCCATCAAATCTCATTCAAACGGATTAATTATTTCCAACGTTGCATGATTTTCTATTTGATTCATAGTAATCCGCTTCGTGATAAAAATACTTTCGCGTTCGCGACGCGGATACATCGCAACGTCATGATATAAATAATTCCATGCGAGGCCCGGGATCAATAATTCCCGACTTGTAAATTCATATTAACAATCAGAGCGCGGAGAGCATCGAATTTCAAGCCGGGTTGTGCTCGGTTATTCCCGGGAATCTCGGGGACGACTTTGACACGATCGACAATGAAGGAGCTGAAGGAAGGTAATTCCTTCCCACGCTATAATTCCTGGAGCTAGAGCTCCAGGAGATAAGGTCGACGATAGCTGAGCGCGAACTGCAGTATGCGAGGAATCCCGTGACTTAGGGACCCGCGCGATTCGGAAAGATTTCGAAAGAAGTTAATCTCGCTCCATTACCGCGATCTCGGATACTGAAGCCGGTTTACCGTTGGGTAGCCAATTACTCCTGTCATGTTATCTCTCTGGCGTATGTTTAAAGAGACGAAATGTAAATGCGAAATTTTGTTGACGCGATCATCTCTTATACAAGCTTTTAAGAGACTTTATTATAATATGAAATTTTTTACTTTTTTATTTTTATATTAATTAATTTTATATTATTAAAATTATATTAAATTTATGATAGTGTGTCAAGTATTAAATATGTACCATGCATAGTTATTGAGGCTTAGTATTCAGGGTAGGAGCACAGTAACTCAGACACGGTAAGTGATTTTTGTAGATCATAGGCACACAGTAATTGGCTCCAGAATTTTCTTTTTTTTCTCTTTTTATTAATAGGAGATAGCTGTTGTGAAAATTTATATTCACAAAAGATACTTTGACTCCTTAAGAAATATTATCTAAATTGCTATAGTCCAGCAATTATTTCTATCAATTAATATTTTGTCCAGCAGCGAGAACTCTTGGACACTGCCAGCTCGGCACGATAATTAGCTTCTCTACTCGCGCGGGGCTAATCGAACAGTTTCTCGCGTTCCGGTGCTACTTACACGCTCGGTTCGCACGCGCCGGTCCGCGCGGCGGCGTTCGGGCGCGTCCGCGCGTCAGCGTCGCGTGGCGTAAAACATATTCAATGGGAAAACTTTTCATTTCCCCGACAAAAGAAGCTTCGCCCTCGGGGACCACCGTGTATTTCCATTCACCACTGATTTCACGTCCCGTTAGAAACACAGAAATCAAGATGCATTTTTCCCAGCACGCTTTCTCCCAGCCCCTTGCCCTCCCCCCGTCCCCACCGCGCCCGCTCTCTCGCCCTGCCAAAACCCTCTCGCCTACGCGTATTGTCCAATTTCATATTCAACAGTCGCCGCACTACCACATAACTTTGCGCAATAACCCCCCGACGCCGGGCTTGACATTCCTCGATCGTGACCTTCGTTTTTCCCCTCGGATCCCACCGACGCGAAATCCTTGTGTTTCGTCCGCGTCCATGATTCTCTTCGGCCTCTGCCTCCTTCTCTCTCACCCTCCACCCTTTTCCATGCTCTCTCCCTCACTGAGGCTTTCTCTCTCCTCCTTCTTTATTTCTCTGTCTTTATTTCTCTGCCTTTCCCTCTCTCTCTCTCTCTCTCTCTATTTTTCTGTCTTTCTCACCCTATCCCTATTTCTCTCTGTTTCTATTTCTCTGTCTCTCTCTGTCTTTCTCCCTCTGTCTCTATTTCTCTGTCTCTCTATTTTTCTGTCTCTCTATTTCTCTGCCTTTCTCACTCTATCTCTATTTCTCTCTCTGTGTCTATATTTTTCTGTCTCGTCTCTCTCTCTGTCTCTATTTCTCTGTCTTTCTCACTCCATCTCTATTTCTCTCTCTCTCTCTCTCTCTCTCTGTCTATATTTTTCCGTCTCTCTCTGTCTCTCTATTTCTCTGTCTTTCTCACTCTATCTCTATTTCTCTGCCTCTATTGCTCTCTCTCTCTCTCTCTCTCTCTGTTTATATTTTTCTGTCTCTCTCTGTCTTTCTTACTCTATCTCTATTTCTCTGTCTCTATTTCTCTGTCTTTCTCTCTCTTTCTCTGTCTCTACTTCTCTGTCTTCCTCTCCCCTTTTTCCCTCTATTTCTCAGCGACGGCGCGCGTCCCGCCAGGCACCGAAGAGAAATATCGCAGCCTCGATTTTATCTTAACAGCCAGACGAGGAATTATGTTACGTTATCGAGTCCTCGAGCTGTTGGTAGTTTACGAGCGGCGTCGACGAAATTTGTTAGGAGAAATTCTTGGACGCGTCCAGCCGCTTGCTGGGGAAGTTTGTTGATTTTTCCGGCGGCGTTCGGGAACCTCTTCTTGCTTCGCGATTCTTTAACGCTGGATTTACGGAGCGCCGAAAGCGGCTGTTTTATTGTTGGCTCATGGAAGTGACGATAAGACTTCTATTCTGATTTTCGAGCGGCGTTATTGTAACGCTTGCCGTGAGTGACTCGTGCGCTGGGTGAATAACTGGGAGATGTATCTTTATAATTTGTTATTTTGATGGGTACCTACGGTTGAACCCAGTGTTAAACACGTCTGCTTGTCAGGGATGTTTTATTTTTTGATTTGTTGTCATTGTATGATTTTATTTATTTATGTATCGAAGATATTATATTGTGTTAATTAAATAATACTTTGAAAATAGATTAGAAGAAATTATTCTATTATTTCAAGTAATTTTTCTTCTGTATTTGCCAGAATGTATGTATGTAAGCGTGTGTCTGACTTATCATGTCTTATACTACTTACAGCGTATATCTTCTCTTGCACTTTTATCATTTTTATAAAATTGCAGAAACAAATACAACTATTTCAAGCATTATCATTTGGTGTTTCAATAAAATTAACAAAGAATAGATACATTACGATATATAAATAATTTAAACGCGACAATTAATTAAAATATAATAGATATTCTACTCGTATATCAGAACACCTGTTATACACAATTATTCCAATATTTTATTAAAAATTAGCACATAATCATTATAAAAAATGTGATTAAACAAATCGTGCTGCTGAATGATTTAATACAGCTACCGAAAAATGGAAAATAATAATTAATAATAATTTAGCTAAATTCATGTTAAATACGTCAGTCCCCATTTAATTCCTAACAAATTTCTCACCACATTCCCACTTATTCCCACATCTAATATTTCATTTAACGTTCACCCACGTAGACAGTGGCAGAGCATCCGAAGCCGCTCTACGATCGCCCGTATTTAAATCGGGAATCATCCGTTCCAAAGAATTCCTGACACGGAGGGAAATTCGATTACCCTATCCGAGACACCGACGCCGTCGTTACCTTTTGTTTCTTCTTTCGCAGGGAGGGGCGCGAGTTCACAGGAAGACCTAGCCCACACACGTAAACCGTAGACCCGTGTGTATTTCGCCGGTACATGCCCACCTTAATTTGCATGTGCACGCTGCTTTATTCCCTCCCCTCCCTCCCGATAGTACCCCCGCCCACAATTGTTCCACTATGCGGGGGCCGGTTTTAATAAGCAAACGTACAATTTTCGAGCACGCGTTCGAGCCAAGCGGCCCCCGTACCCGAGAGTAGCGACGATATAAAAGAATATTATTACACGCGCATACGGTTCGGCGGTTACGTGCGCGAGAAACTGTGTGTGCGCGCGCGCGGGCGCGTTTGTTGCACACGCCGAATGAATACGATGGGGAAGGGAAGGATGCTGGCCGTGTGTGACGCTCAAGGAAAATTTCAACCAATCCACTCGGATGATTGGAAGGAAACTGGCCAGGAAAATCAGATGTTGGTTGCGCGGGACTCTCCTCTCGTCCTATTCAACGAAATCCCCTTCTGCATTTGAATGCACCTTCGCTACGCGGCACTACGCCCGTAGTCGCCGGTTATAAAGCGAAAGCACTTGAGACACTTTTCTGCGGCGATGCTTTTTCTTTTTTTTTTTCTTTCACCGCGGACAAATGACTTTCGGTGTCGCGCGCCGTTCGATGACGACGGCTCGAAGTTTCGCGTTGTCTTGGGTTTCGTTCAGCGATTAGGATCGTTTTACACGGACTGTTTAGACGATTTAATATCATTATTATTATCACTATTATAAGTTTATTTATTTTAGCGTGGTTGTATTAACTGCGAGGTTATTAGCAATATTTTAAAATTAACTATACATAAAGACTTATATTATAGATTATAATTTTACCCTTTACATCGACGTGAGCTACTATAATAACAGAATACTATAACTAGTCACGTAGATTTATGGAAATTAGAATTGTTTTTCAGCGAAATTAGTTTTCAAGCAATTAGAGTTAAATGGAACACTTCTATATAATTTCTACTAATACTAGTTAATATATAATCAATTTGAAATCAGTATTTCTATCTATTATTTCTATTTAATTTTTCCATTCGTTGTCAGTAATTACCTATAGCAAATTACCATTCCTGAAACATATCGACATGTTTCAGAAGTTATATATTGCGATATGATATCATTATATGGTAAAACAACATTACATAATGACAGAAATGGAATAAATAACTTCTTCCACTTTTATTATTTACTTATTGGTATAAAACGATAGACGAAGACACGATTAATCTTTTATACACCTTGGCAAGATTTTTATCTGCTCGGACAACATAATTCAGTTCCTCGGATCTAGAATCCTATTCGAAAGCAACGATTATGAAATTCGAGTGGCAGTTCGATATTAAAGAAGTTACTTGGTGCCTGCAAATATGGCCGCGTATGGGAGCTCCTCGTCGCCCCAAGTTCGTCATATATATTATGCTCCAATAAATTACTTTAACGCGATAGAGAACATTCAACGGAAGTTCCAGCATAATGCTCGCGATATTATATTAGAAGTGATGACGCATATTAAGGACATATATGAAACAACGACTATCTTGATTATTAACAGCGCCTTAGGTACGTATATGTCTACAGGGTACGCCCCGGATATACGGGAATATATTGTGTGAGGGTGCTGCGAAGCTCAAAGGGAACCGAGAATGTCCTTTGATATCGTGTTCGATATGCTTCCACTTCGTTGTAATGGTGTTCTAGTCTACGAATTTCTATGGAGAATACGACGCGCTCTTTTCTTGCACCCACAAATACAAGAATTGCTAATTTTTCTTAGTATCCCTTGGAAATTCTAAAAACTGAAGCATAAATGTCAAATTCTAAAGTAATTGGTAAATTAGATATTTATATTCATCATTTATTTGAAATAGTTTTAATTGAACTATTAGACGTAGACGTGTCGAAAAGCACCGTTGTTCTTTTAGACATTATTATATTCAATTATTAAATATACTCGTATTTTCAAAAATTTTGTTGGCAATTTTTTTCGACGAGCTATATTTCTTTCATTTCCTTTTCTCTTATTTAAACATTTAACGTCGCATCTATTTTTTACTTGTCGATCGTTTTGTAAAAAATGATTGTATTATATTATAATCGCTCTTAAAAAATGATTATACAAATTAAGAATAATTTGTAATTTGTTTCTGTAAAAATACAACAGAGTACATCTTGATGAAATGAAAAAACGTGTATCACATTTATCTCAGTGTTCTACCGATCCGAAGGTCATAAAATCTTCGGATACGATTTTTTTTCAACGCGAAAAGACTTATTGCCGCGGCAACGTGTTTTTCCCGATAGTATTTGACCTAGAACCCTCGTGTTCCGGCCGCTTAGGAACATTCTGTAGAATAAACTTTGAAATACGAGCGCGCATGATATGACTTTTCCTCGTGCCCCGAAACTTCGTAACGCGTGTTTAAATTTTAAGCTTCGAACATAACAGCCCGTCTACTTTCACGGAAAGTTCCGTCTGTAGAAGCCCGCGCGCCGAAGTTTTATCCTCCCACGTGGAACATTTGTTTTGTTAATGGGTGGATCTTTCGAAGCACCGTTGGACAATTTAAAAATACATTGTTCCTGGCTCTATTATAAAAATCCCGTTCAAAGAATAACCTCCCACGTCATATGTAATTCATTAAAACGCGACGGAAAAAGTCGCTTGCGAAAAAATCTGATAAACGAACGGTTCGCGGAATTGTATAAAATAAATTTCTAGATCATTACACTTTGCAATTAAAATTAATTCAATATTATCATTATAATTTTAAAAATCAAATATATTCAATTAAAATTATTCTTCGTTAACCAGTCGACGCAATAAATTCTACGGTATCGTTTTGAAATTTTGAAATGGAAAATTCGTAATAACATTTTAACAGTAATATTAAATGGAAAATTGAAGAATGAAATTAAAATAACAATCTCTACCGCGATTTTGTTCATATTTGACGATCCTTCGTATGTAGAATAATATTTAAAGCTCAGTTATTTACCTTTTGCATAGATGTTTCTTCATAGTTTGTTAATCAGCGAAGAAATGTGCAGAGTTTTGTATCGCGATATATTGTCAAGGGTATTGTCAAGTAGTACAAATTAGCGAAGGATGCAGAGTCAATCAATACATACCGATTCGAGCCAAATAACCGCGCGTAATCTTCGGGGGCGCGTGAATAACTGATGCACTCCGGTGTTTTAATGCGGGATTAAATGGACGGCGTATCCCCGGCGTTGTTCGGCAGCGCGAAGTTCCCCACGGTAACAACGGTGTTGCGCGCGCGATTATTTCGTTTTGCCGAAACGTAACGGCAACAATTACACCGGCCTGTTCGGGGGGAGAGGGGGAGTGGGGAAACACAACTCGGAGTGACCGCACGATGAAACGTACCGGCGGCAATTAAACGGCGTTTAAGGCCAAGCACGTGGAAAATGAACGAGGAGCTGACCGATCGCAATTCCCGTTGTCAGGCAGCCGTTGTGTTATAGGCAGATTCTCCGAATACCGTTCAGACGTTTCCCTTCGACCGGCGCCGCGTCACTCTTTGCCGCGCATTCACCGATGCAACGTTCTGTCGATTCTCGATACACACTTGCTCGCAGAAATTCGAAAGGCCCGTCGGAGAGACGTCGATCGAGGACAGCCCCCTCCCTCCTTTGTCGGATTTAAATAAGACTTCGGCGCACTACTACCGGGGAGGGCGATATATACCCGTTCGTGTTTTCGTAACGGAATTGCATCATTCAATATCAACGGACAAGTTTTGTCGCTGAATCGAAAAATACACCGGCCCGTCCAACTTGCCGACTCGGATTACTTGTGTGCGCGTCTCTGTCGTTCTCGGAGGCGTGCGCATCCGAGTGAAGTTACATGCTCTCGAAGAGCACCTAACCTGGCATAATTATTTTCCACCTGTGCTGTCTAAATAAACCGTTCTCACAGGGCTTTCACGTCGCACTTTAGACTTTCCTGTCGAGCTAAATCTTCATTCACTCTATTCCGCAGTATATTGTGTATATTTTATTTTATCGTGTGGTGCATTGAGTATTATACTGTTCGTGTGACAAGTTTCACTGATTAGTTTAGATATGTTCTTTGAACTTGTTCGTGAAGATTATATGTAAAGTTTAATTACAATAAGAATGAATTTTTAATCAGAAAAATTAATTGTACAAAATATTCAACAGAAATTTAGATTATAATTAATTCGATACAGAAGAAGACCTCGGCATTGTTTAAGTAACAAGAACCAATTACCACAGCGGTTGAAATGCATTAACATTGATTATACAATGTTGTACGCGATAAACTGTGTGGGGTAGAGTTGCGTAATAACAGAAGGTATATTAAATACATCAAATGCTTGTGATATCGATACATTTCGAGGTTATTTATCTTATAAAGTGAAACAATCTATATCTGCTGTGCACAATTTATTCGCGGGAACGACGGAACGATGTAATCCGCCATAATGCAGTCAATTTAGCTGCATCGGTGCCAAAGAGAATTTGGGCTAATGCAAAAGTCAACGAAGTGCCTCTACAAATAAATATACTATCGCCGATGGACTCGTAACAGAGGAATATTAAATTGACTGCGACTAATTTCCAGTCCGTCGCTAAATAATTCAGAGCCCAACGAAAGGTAAGCTAATTTTTCAGTGAAATATTGCAGCGAAAAAGAATTTCAGATTTCGATGCATATATGACCGAAATATGTATCTTAAAATAAGAGAGAATTTATTTATATTATGTACAGTCTATATCACTGTGAATTTTATGGATTTATTGTAAAAATAGAAATTAAGATATTCTTCACGATTTATTAGAATTATTAACGCAGACGATATATTTTGATCTAACTTAAAAATTGCAAAATTAAGATACTATTAATTCGAATCTAGGAAATTAATATTAATCATAGCCAATGGTATTCTAAATATCATAAAACAATTCAGTTTGTTCAGATATAAAAACAACACAAATTGCAATAAAAGTTAATTTCTTAAATCTCGACATAACCTCGCCTCCTTAAAGAAATGAAATAATTTAGTCCATCTTCCCCTGGCAAATATTCCGATAAAAAGGCGTCGAAGTTTGAGACACGTAGCTTGATCTTGTTTCCAGGAGAAATTATAGCCGGAGTGCAGTTCATTGCGGACCGTGGTTCGGACAAAGTGTTCGAGAGATGTCAATCAGTGCTTAAGTGCGGCAAAGCATTTGAAAACGAGCGTGAGCCGGTTGCCCGATGAGTACCGCGAAAAGAGGACCCGTACATCCTGAGAATGTTGAGGAGCAGGAGGGTCGATGCCCTGATTCAGTCAAATCGGCGGACAAAATTGGATGAAATTGCACGGGAAGTAGACATTGCACACGGCGCGTTACGTTCCTGCCAAATGAAAAAAGATATGGCCGGGGAGAGCGGCGTTTCAGCACGAATGACGAAGGGGGGGAGGGAGGGAACAACCCTAACATGCTTACGGGGAATCGGGCGGGCACATTTTTCGAACCGGAATTCGTACACCGGGTCCCCTGCCGCGACAACTGCTGGTAGATTCACTATAGTGGAATGTAATCGTTCAAAGGACGTCCACGTTGACCGTAACGCAGATTTGCTTTATTTATTCGTAGTTTACGAACAAACGGTCGAATACTGTTTTAACAATATGTCACTGTTTTATCTCGTTGGCGTAATAGCTCAGACTAATACGCAACAGATTTAATTATTTTACAGGAAATAAAATTCTTTTTTAAGGAAATAAATTTCAATTCTATTCATTGATAAACTAATTATTGTTGATATATTATTAACAGTGCGCGAAGGCGCGTGTCCGTTAAAAATTTAGAAAGATGAAAAAACGCGATAGAAAAACGTAAAATCGAGGTGAGATAATAATTAAAGTACAATTTCACGTGAAAGAAAATGAAAGCTCGTATTCACCTGTGTATTCCCTTGAAAAGAAAAAAAAACCGTGGTAAAATTTTCATTCACACCGAGAACATTTTAGCGGTTTCACCTCATTCCATTTAATACCGACGCAGAATTTAAACTCGCCTGAGAGTGCATGATCAGATAAAGCCTGCTGTAAGGATTACCGTATTTAAAAGAACCTTCTAATAGTGTCGGCGCTGTAATGTGTGCTCAACGTTCGCGAATAAAAGTGGATAAAGAGGCGTTATCTGCGCGGTTGTATTCCAATGAACAATTTAATATATTAGGACCTTGAATAAGTTCTCGCTGGTTTCTTCCCAAAATAAAAGATTTATTTCAAATATAACGTTCAAAATCAGTTCACTCAACAAAAAGTATTGCCACATACACAAAGAGTATCGCTGATAACAAAGTTTCGAGGAAGTGCGACAACTTTTTGGGTGAAGTTTAATCGCCGTTGTTGTAGGAAAAAAGAATTCTATTAGCTTGCCCCGCGGGGAAGCATTAAAGTCGATTTAATAAGAATCTACAAACAGCGACGCTGCTCGAATATTATTCGATTAAAAAGTTTCGCGGCTTCATAAACATTTCATGGCGACGGGTCCGAGAATTTCATCACGCATAAATTGAAAGAAACAATAAATCAAACAACAATGTAGATCTAACTTTGGCTTTAATGTATTCGCCGTCGCGTCAGTCACCGGAGAACGACACGGAACTTTCTGTCCACGGCGCCGAATTTATAATAAGCTGCGAAATAGACGGGTGTACTGTTTCAAAGCATTCGATTTTTTAATTAACACAAACGCGACATAATCAACCGAAACAATGCCGTTGCTTTCGTTCCTGTGATACCGACTTAGCGAATAAAGCGTTTCACGTACTATTAATTCAGCAAACGAAATATTTAATATGTCGTTAATTCCGCAAATAGAATATTTACGGAAATATTAGTTCAACGAATAAAATATTTAGTACGTTATTAATTCAGCAAATAAAATATTTACCAAAGTATTAGTTCAGCAAATGAAATATTTAGTAAACTGTTAGTTCAGCAAATAAAATATTTACTAAACTGTTAGTTCAGCAAATAAAATATTTAGCACGTTATTAATTCAGCGAACAAAATAATTCCGTGCGCCATTAATTTGGAAATATTTTATTGTCGATGCATTTGGCAATTTCTATTGTCTGCTGGAACTGTCACGAGCCTTCGCGTTAAAATGTACAATTAGCTAAAATTAGCTAAAATAGGATCCACGGTGAACATGTTAATTGAAACTATTCGGTGTGCGAATTAATTCCTGGCTCTCACAATTAGTCAATTGCAACTTCATTTGTTTGAACATACCAGTCTGTGCGTCACTGCATTAAAAAGATAGTTTTGCTTTACAGGGACGAAATGACAGAATTTATTACAGTATTAAATTGCATATTATTATAGTATCTAAAAATCTCGAAAATTCTGTTCTCCGCAAACAATTAAAACTTGGACGCTGGATCATGTTTCTTTCTATTGTTCTTAGTACAGCGTCTGTTATTTAATTAAATTGCTAAAAATTGAACAATAAGGCGACCATTTAAATATATTTAGCCAAAATGTGACCCAATGATCGCAGAAAATAGATCTCAAAATAACGATGCTTATACTTTGGGTCCCAACAGACCCGAGGCCTGCTATTCAAGTATTAACCCTTTGCACTCGAGACTGTTCTATCTTTAAAATCAAGACGTTCGTTTCAACATATTTCATTCTATTTTTATTATTCCCCTTTTATTTGATATATATGTGATTGACGTGTATGCTAACAGAAAATTTGTATTATTTGACAATTTGTCGATTATAAAAAGATTTAATACTGTGAAAATTCTCTCGTTAATAGTACAACAATTTTTAACGTCACCTCGAAACCGCGACTGGATTCCAAAGGGTCGAAACCCAAAATCGCATGCTCCTTTCATCCGCAGACTATGAAACAGCCGGAAAAAGCGCGGCGCGTGTTTCAGCCGGTTCCGCATTACATGTAAATTTCGGGTGTATCAGACGGGCGACTTGGGGGGGTAACGCCCCCTTGAATAAATCCTCCTAAACCGCTCGTAATCGAATCGTGTCAACGTAGCGGCGCGCGGCCCATCTATTTTCATAGCAATGAAAGCGCATATGAAACACGGAAGGCCGCGGGGCCCGGGGACGATGTTCCCGACGCGCGCAACAGTGCCCGTCGTCCCTGTAACGAGGGAAATATCGCGGGCGCATCGGCGCGGTGCCGCGGGTTTCGTTATTTTTCAGACAAATTCGATTGGTTCTCTGTTTGCGCCGATGAATTAGGCGGGGGTGGACGGTCGCGTGGCGCGTACGTAGACGGCAATTGTCGTCGCACATTCACCGGTTTAGATGCCGCGCGCACACATCGACGCATTTGTATAATACAGACGCATCGGCGCGCACATCGACGAATCGGCACACCGACACCGTAGTAGACCTATTCGCGCGCGCACACAGACAGACAGCCGTACAGAGCCGTGGCACAAGCGGCCGTTCGCGCTCGTGAAATCGATCGCAACTGTCCGTTCCCGTGCTTTTCACAAGGACAAGCAGAATTCCAGGAACGTCCGATCCTCGTCGTCGGACAACGGAACGAACTCGTCGATCAATCGGCACGCTAATGGCGGAATTCGGGCACACCACTCTCGATCCACTCCGTGCAAATTGTATTTGGAGGTACGTCAAGCGGAGCTCAGGATCGCGGTTGCCAAATTCTACATTGCCTTTTGATGGCTGGCCGCCGCCGCCGCCGCGGCCGCGCCGTTTCGAAGGGCTCGCTAAACGACGCGCGCGCCCCCGACCGTCGGGTTCTTTTTTCGCATTACCGGCACCGAATGCCGCTAAATTAACGTTTGACGGACCCGCGACCCCGATTGTTCCCGATTTTCCCATGGTCACCACCGTCCCCGTCGTCGTTCGCGGTGAAAGAGTTCGAAGGGGACAAGGATCGGTCGATCCCCGGGAATGCGAACCCGATCTTTCATCGGGCAACTGTTTTTTCGATTGAACTGTTCGGGACGACGAGATTCTCTTCCGCAAACGACCGTGCTCAATAATGTCTGCTGCACCGTGACCTTTCACCTTTCCCTGATAATGTATACTCTTTAGTAAGAGTGTTTCATCATAAGCAGGAATTTCGAATTTGTTTCGCTGTTTCGTGGCGATGGTCGAAGTATTTTTAAGTAGCGATTTGGTCAGTATTATTTTATTATTGATATTATGTTAATAGATAATAAGAATTATAAATTGTTTAATTATAAGTTCGTCAACTGTTTTATGTTCTAGGAAAGACGTGTTTTCAATTAGCAAGCTGTTGTGTCGTACAAACCATGTTAGAAGAATTACGCAGATGGAGACTATTTTTCTAAAAAAAGTCAAAGAATTGAATCCATTCTATTATCATAAAATGAGTATCTGAGCGAAGGAAAATTCATCGATATCAATAAAATTGCGTCGCTTGCATGGCAAATTAAATAAAGTTAAAATTGAAGCTTTCAAGAATGAACTTCACCGGAAATTCCAATCCCCGTAATAAATACAACATTTAAACACCTCCGCTAGAAGTCTCATCTCAGTCGCAATTAATTTAGCCGTTCGTTCCTCGAACGTGGAACAATTCGGCCGGAATCGTTGCTTTCCGAAGAATTAATACGCGTTTTTGTCCCTTTTCTTTCCCTGCCCCGTGCCGCGAGCACAATTAGAGTGGGCCGAACGAATTTTTAATCACGCGATGCGCGCAAGTGCTGTTAACTGGGTCGTCGCGGCAACCGACGTCGCCGACGAACAAAAACACGAGTTGTAATTTTTGACTTAATGATTCCACGTGAAAGGAGACGGACGAAACCATTAAGAAAAATAATTAAGTCAATTACGGGGAACAGTGCCTCTCCTCCGCGCGGTGATACGAGCGTAAACGGGAAGAATTCCCGCATTCGAAACGCGCGGCTGTTTAGCTTTTCAGGGGACCGGGGAAAAGAATGTTGTTTAAAGGCCGGGCAGCAGCGAATGGGAACTGGGTCACCGGCAAGAATCGCCGCCATATTTCTTTTTGAGCGCGATGCGCGTCCGCGGTATATCACCCGAAGAATTAATTACAGGGAACTGAGCAAAAATCGCGGCGTTTTCCTTGAGGGTTTCATTCATCAGCGCGGTCTCTCCCGTGCTCCGGTTCTAAGGCCGACACTCCATTTGAAAACGTTCATCAATTAAATTTCTCAAGTGCCACTTGCCTGTCGAAACTTCTCCCTTTTTACTCGCGCACGAATTTCAGATTATTTATTTGCAGCGACATAAAAGTGAACAATTTGGAAATATTCGGTGGAAGATCGATCGTCGTTCCGTGCGCGACGACAGAGAAATTATTAGGTCCTTGAATAAGTTCTCGCTGCTTCTCAAAAGACAGTATTAGTAGTACTCCGTGCATGGAATTTCGAATAGTGACTCATCGGCAAGAAAGTACTGTATGTTACCTTAAATTTCAGTGTACGATTGTTCACTATAGTGTCAACCACGTGTTTATTTATCAGTTCTGAAGATGTCTATTTTTAAGCCGAATAAAATAGTTTTGCGGGTTATTTTATTGCACTACTTTATTCAAAAGAAATCTGAAGAGAACTTATTCAAGGCCCTAATACTATTGAAAAAACAATAGCAAAAAATTCTGTTGATCTTTCTTCAGACTTGTCGTCTTAATTAACTCTCTGGTAACAAAAATGACCGCAACTGGAATGCATTTTACGAGCGAATGCATTATGCACATTAGTAACTGTGTTCGATAACATAACACCGCTGCTAACAGAACGTGTGCACGCTTTCGATGCGATCCCCCCATGAAATCGAGTTGACCTCGCGCAAATTGACAATACTTTCGCATTAATTCGTAGCGACTGAGATCAAAGACAAATTGATTTAGTGCGTCGCGCTTTTATCAAGTTAGAAATCAACGGGGAATCTCGTTAACCGTATTCAACTTCTCGCTACACCCGGGTTTTAGACAGCGGGGCTTTAACTGCGTTACATACGGAGTTCAATTATTACATGGATGGAAACGTGCTTTTAATGGCGAAGTTGGTGGTCAACGTAACTGCGCCATAATCTTTATGGATCCGTAACGCGTGCAATTTTACGAGGTGTAACGACACCGTTTGGAAAACAGTAAATGACATTATCTCGACGTCGGTGTCTTATTTAAAGCCTCTTTAAATGAAAGAAGTCTGCGAAACGTGTGTTACGACTGTGTTATATTACTCTATGCAATTTCCAACGATTTTGTTATTTTAAATGATATCGAAATGAAACGCGATGAAATTGGAACTTTTTATAAATGCCTTTGGTACAGCGATAAATGATGATTAAGCCTTAACTGGTACAGTGATGTTACGATTGATCGTTTCACGGTATTTTTATTTAATTTTTAAGTGAAAGTTCAATTTTTCCATATTTTTATTATTTTATAAATAAGAAATGAAACGTGACAAAATTGGAACTTTTTATAAATATCTTTGGTACAGTGATAAATAATAATTAAGTCTTAACTGGTATAGTGATGTTACAAGTGATCTCATCACAGTATATATATTTAATTTTCAAGTAAAAGTTCAATCTTCCGTATTTCTATTATTTTATAAATAAGAAATGAAGCGTTTATCTAGAATAGAATTAATATTTGTCATAAATCATACTGTGTCCCAACCACTATTAGAGCGATCATTATACCAGTTGATCAGAACGGACAAACAGCGTGATACTCACTCGTTCGTTGCTCCGGACGTATGATACAAATTTAAATCCTGGAAAATCACTTGGACCCGTTCCTTGCCACGTCCCTTGAAGTCGTATGTACAGTGCGTTCTCTGCGGATAAGGATTCGGATATCCCGGCGACGTGACCACCCCGGTTTTCGTCGAGTCGCTATTGAAGACCACGTCGCACAGTGACGCTGCAAACAAAGGACAATAAAAAAATAGAGCGAGGACGACGTGCCGCTGAACAACAAATAAAAACGACGGAGGCCGGTTAACAAGAATAATTAATTAAAGGTCGAACAGTGATAAAGGCGTACCCAATTAAACTGTAACAGACAACCCTTCCTCCCCCCTCCTCCCCCGCCCCTCGTTAGCACGGACACTTTTGCAAGCGCGGACAAATCGTCCCGATTCTTCCGGTTTTTTAATCTGGCTTTCGCTACCTGATCCAATTTGCAATCGATCTTTCGAACTGCGCCGCGCCTTTTGTCCGACGGTCCCTATATTCATCGCGATTCCAACTTTCGCCGGATTATAGCAGCGATCGTGGAAATCGGCGGAGCTAATTACAAAACAATTTTAATATCGCTCTTTCAACCGAGCTTGTTTTTATTCGCAGTTTTATCGTTGGAGCAAAATTTTTGGAAATGATTTTGTTGAATACACGATAATTTAGATAGGTAAATTGCAATTAAACGAAACAATGTTTATGTTCTTCTTTATTCGAACATTTATCATGTTTCGAAACGACATTTTGTTAACGAGATATTGAAATAACAGTGTATGAATTGGTAAAGTGTCACCTAACACGTTGAGCGCCGCGTCAGTCACCCGCGACTGACAGTACGAAATATGATGTAAAATGAAAAAATCTACGTTGCTTCAAGTTGTTACCTAAAATTTATTTAAAGTCCTCTTAATGTTTATCTAATACTGGATTCTAATGCATCGAGTAAATTCTAATTTGCGAGTAGTGCGCGATAATACGTAAATTAAATATCGCCGACGAACAGTTTCGGTGACAAATGGGCAAAGACGATAGATTTCGATAACATATATCGTCGAAAACAGATTTGCTGCGAAATCGCGATCCACGAGAAGATTTCGACCGTGAAGTGTATCGATGCTGGCCGGCGGTAAAAAATTGCTGCACCGCGGTGGCTCGATACTCAAACGAATGAACTTGTTGAGTCGGTCAAAGGACACGATGCATCACGTCTCCGGATATAATATTCAGTATCTGTTGAACGTCCGCTGGAAGAAACGATACTCTTTCGTTTTTCCTCGCCCGTCGTCGTTTTAAGACGACCGGCGCCAATCGTCTTTTTCCCCGGTGGAACGCCGCAGAAGTGTCTGTCGCGCGCAGGATGTGCCAAATAGACTGTCACAATGCCGCTATTCCGTGGCCGCAGCTGACGACGACGAGAGTCCCGTTCTCGTTTAATTAAATAGAACAGCGGGGATCGGCAATTAAGTAGCGGCCGGATTTTTCTCCGGCCTTCCGTCGAACGGGGAAACGGCATTATTCACTTTCCTTCTTCGGATAGCTTTTATCGAACTGAATAACATTCGCTTCGAGCATTTTTCTATTTTGCATAGTTAGGAAGTTGTAACGAAGTTATAACTATGTTACAACTTTCCACGAGGGGTGGCAAACTTTCCCCGGAGATGTCGGAAGAATGTAATGGAACGTATTTTACATTGGGAGCCATTTTATTAAATGTTGGAGATGATGTTCTCGGGGTTAGGAGAGGCTATCGTTTTAAGAACTCTGCGTTGGAGATATTTGATCGATTCTGCTTTATTTTCAATTCACGCTGTTCTGTTTAATTCTTCGGACATTTCGTTCTATTTTATTTTATACTGGTACTATTCTATTTTATTTCTTATCGATTCCGTTCTATTCTGTTCTTTATTAATTCTATCCTATTTTATCTTTTTCTATTTTATTATTCACTAGTCTAATTCTATTTTATTTTTACCAATTTGTATCAGTTATATTCTATTTTATTTTTTACTGACTCTGTTCTATTTTATTCTTCATTAATTCTACCCTATTTTAACTTTTCCTATTTTATTTTTTACTGACTCTGTCCTATTTTATAGAGTCCAGTTTTATTTGATTTCTTATTGATTCTATCCTATTTTATTCTCCATTAATTCTACCCTATTTTACTATTTATTAGGCCAATTCTATTTTATTCTTTACTAATTCATATCAATTCTCCTCTATTTTATTTCTTATGGATTCTGTCCTATTTTATTCTCCATTAATTCTACCCCATTTTAACTTTTTTACTATTTTACTATTTAATACTATTTCTTTATTCCTTCTATTCAATATTATTCCTTATCTACTCCAGTCCATTTCATTATTTATTAATAAACTGTCGAACTATGGAAGCTGCGTTTACTACATTAATCATCGCAGCGTTAATAACAATTCTTTATATTCACGCGTTTTGTACATTAAAAATCAGCTGTTAATAATTTAATAATTCAACGCCGCCAGTGTCAACTTCTGTCTACGTAAATATTTCGCGCGCCATTTTCTTTTCAACGGTAATCTGCTTATTTAGAACCCGCTGATAAGCTCGGCTAAGTTTAAAGGCACGCCCGGGGGAGTTAGTTGGTTCGTTGATAGTTGCGAAAGGATTTGCTATATCCAACATTGATGAATTCGAGGAAATCCAGTTTCTCTCATCGCACTTATAATCCTGACAGTATCTCTGATTGCGATTCTGCCGCTGATAATTACGATAGCCTGGGAGAGTGCCTGCCATTGACTGACTGCCCATCCGCGAGTCTTGAGGCTGCCCTAATCCAAATACATCCGCAATTTACATCTGCCGGTATCGATCCCGAAATACTCGGATACCTTCGAACGTAATAATTAATTACCTTACGTCCTTCCAGGATACTATCTACGCGTACAACAGCGATTTAACCCCTTCTGCACTATAATAACGAGACAGACTCGTGATAAAGATTTCGTGCGACATCTGCCAAATACGAATATTATTCATTTCTTTTAAATCGAAATCAAATTGAATAATTTTGTTAAGAAAGACTAGAAACAAAAGCAAATGAAATCGATACAAGAAACAAAAATTGTCTGGTCTTATTATTCAAAATATTAAGGCTTCAATCGTGATATTTATGTAATAATTTCGCATGCAAAAGTCTTCATAACCTAAAAAATTTTAAAAGAGAAATTGTGAAATCGGTCATTTCGACCAACTTTGTAGATTTCGTGCTAAACATTTGTTCGCCGTTTTCGTCATTTCTCGCTGTATTCGTCGAAATTTAATACGAAATGATTTTCGAACGAAACCGCAAAAATAATTGCGGTTTTCCGAGACGAGCCATCCAACGACATACGCTGGTCTCCATTACAGTCTGCAACGTATATTTGTTTTTGAATATTCATTTGATTTTATCGGCCGCGCTCGCGATCGAATATAAAATTACAGAAATTGCTTCTCATGATTGCACGAGTGTTCTCATTTTTTTTTGTTTTTTAAACAAACACGTCGGGCTTCGCCGACGCGGTCGCCGTGGAACGGAGCACGCCTACGCGAAGCCGTCGACCACCGCGGCGCAAAGTGTCTCCCGGAAACGGTTCGCGAAATCGTTTTCGCATAGTTCGTTCCGCGTCGACGCACGCGGTTTTCATTAGCCGACGCATTGTTAATTACCGTGCACAAAGAGTATTAATTTATTGTTGGTCTGGTTCATCGAGCTGTTTGCGTAATTAGCCGGTTACCACGCGACGCGTGAAACGTAGGCGGCTTCAAAGGCGGACGCGCGACGCGGGCCGCGCGAGCCGCCGATCGTTTCGGCGGCTGATGTAAAATTACGAACTAACCTGCCACGGTTATTAAATAACGGGGAACTTGACGGGAAGCTTTCCCGGTCTCTGGCGTGCATCTCGCGATAATGGAATACGATCGTCATTAATGCAATATGGGGCCAATGAAGTGCCCCCCCCCCCCCCTGGGGTAAAGGGAACGCGTTCCGCGCTGTCCGTTGTTCTCTCTCTCTTCTTTTTTTTCATTTAACATCGCCGGGCCGTGCTTTCAGATTTTCAACAATTTTTCGAGAGACGTGCGGAAAGGTAAATAATCCGGCTGGTCCCGGTTTCTCGTTTGTTATTAACGGAACGAATTTTGCAACAAATGAACTTTATCGCTGCGGGAAAATATAAATTCGACGCGGTTCGGCGCGCGATTGATCTGTTTCCGAGAAAATTATGGCCGGCGTTTAATCGAGAGTGCACGCTTGTAATATACAGGGTGTCCCGAATTCTAATGTTCAAACTTTGTCGGTGTGTTCCACGGCACAGAGTAAGAAAAAAATGTTATTTAAGTTTAGGTTATATAGAGCTTTCTTATGAAGTTATAACAAAAATTCGGAAGAGGAATGGTAATCAGCTTGCTGTTACTGCGAGCATTGGGATCGTCAGCTAAAATACTAAATCTAACGAATATCATTAGAACAGAAAGTTTCGCTGTATCTCGAAAATAACCTACGCTTATATTCCTATGTTTACATAACATTTTTTTTCACTTTGTGCCATAGAATATACTGACAAAATGTGAACATTAAAATTTGAGACACCCTGTAGATATTGCACGCGTGGATATGTAGCGTCGGATATTGTCAGCGCGGTGGAAAATGTTAACTATAATTTTCCGCTAGAAATGGCTAACGAGATTAGAAGGCAACAACGGAGTGGGGGGCACCGGAAGCAGCGAAGCGCGAGTACTATTGAAAGAAATGCGTTAGAGCGGTCGAATCGAGGTGGAGACACTCTGATCTTGCTTCTTTGAAAGGGGAGCATGCCGAACGATATCAAAGAACTAATCTACTTAAGAAGACAATCTGCTAACAGCGCTCAATCGATGGCATTGCTCGTTAAATCGAAATGACGCGGGTTTGTCAACTTAGTCGATCGCTGACAATGAGAACTCTTATATCGGTTTTTAATCATCCATAAATTGATGACAGTCGATATAGAAACTTATCGATGGGTAGTCTGCGTGTTCTATGCATTTATGGTGAACATGGATAAATTAAATGCAAAAGGGTATCAGAAGAATTTGAGAATATTGTTACGTTAGTTATCATTTTTTAGAAATGCTAAAAGAGAGCACATTTTTATTACGCCTCTCTATTTTTTGTTCTGATCTTGTAGCTCTCATAGATCTTATAAATCTCATAGATCTTATAAATCTTATAGATCTTACAGATCTTAGAGATCTTATAAATCTTATAGATCCTATAAATCTTATAAATCTTACAAATCTTACAAATCTTACAAATCTTACAAATCTTATAGATCTTATGGATCTTATAGATTTTATAGATCAGACAAAAATAAGTCAACTTACATAGTTTTGTATTATATAGTTATGTATTTTGTTTATTTCTTGTTAAGAAAATATTCGGTGATTTACCTACCAATTTTGTGTTAAAGGCTTAACCCAATCGAAGGGACCCTCACAGGGCGTTAAATTAAAACCATCCAAATCAAGCACACCTAAATTGGACTGACGTTTACCGATCCCAAAGATCCACAGATGCAGCTATCGGTAACGGGAGTTCGAAAGATACTCTCTCACGCGGAAAAGTCTACGTCAACAGAGTCCGAAGGGGGTGAAAGCAAACGACTCAAAGAACGTAAGCGATGCATCGGATTGATGTGCACTTAGATAATTAATTGTTGTACGACAGCAGTGCTAGCATAAAAACGATGACTTAACTTTTTTATTTCTAATTTTTTATACATGAAAAATTTTAATATATTGGTCAGGTTTTTCCAATAAAAATGATACCGAACACGACAAACTTTACATCGCACTTATTTATGATACGAATCAAGTATTTTATTTTATTTACGAAAAAAAACATTTAAAAAACCGATTCGTAATTGTACAGGAAGTATTAAAGAGAACGCTACATATGGTATTGTGTAATTCGAGAGACAGTAAGTGTAGACATCTCTACACGCCATCGGCCTCGCGTTTGAGACAGTAAGTGCAGAAATGGCCTCGATCTCGCAGCGATAGGTGCTATGATGGCTTCGATTTCGAGAAAAGTGTACATATCTCCATCTCTATATCTCTATATCTCTATATCTCTATCTCTATATCTATATCTCTATATCTATATCTCTATCTCTATCTATATCTCTATCTATATCTCTATCTGTATCTCTATATCTCTATATCTCTATATCTCTATCTCTCTATCTCTAAATCCATATCTCTATATCTCTATCTCCATCTCTATATCTATATCTCTTATCCTTCCTTATCCACCTTATCCATCTTTTTATCCAGCTTTCTTTTTTATCCATTTTATTCGTCTTATCCACTTTATATGTCTTATCCATCTTATCCACTATATCTGTCTTATCCACCTTATCTATCTTATGCATCTTATGGATAAGGTGGATAAGGCAGGATAAGAGATATAGAGATAGAAATAGAGATATAGAAATAGAGATATAGAAATAGAGATATAGAAATAGAGATATAGATATAGATATAGAGATAGAGATAGAGATATAGAGATAGAAATATAGAGATACAAATATAGAAATAGAGATATAGAGGTGGAAACGGTTCGGACAGCTATAGACTTTTTAATTGTCGAAGTGTTTAGTAAATTGTCAATTTTATGCATTTATAACAAAAATGCAATTTAAGCAAGTTAGAAGATTATAAGAATTAGGATATATTAATACACTGCTCTCGTTTTCATAGAATTGTTACAAAATTGAAGATGTTCTCTATTTAATCTCGTGTCTTGTAAAAATTGCAAAATAGTTTTATTTCGCATAAAAGTCGAGTGATTAGTCAAGTTAAGAGAGAAGCAATTCTTGAAACCCAGACTTGGGTTCATTTAGGTAGAATCGGTAGAATTTAACTGACTTTAAATGACTTACATATCTAACGAACCACATTCGAAATAACGCGCCTGGCGCGATATTATAACAGAAAGATGGAAGCCGTTCGTACGATTACGATTTAAAATATAATTTCCCGAGTGATTTTTAATCATCAGCTGGAAAAGCCATCGTCAGCCAGGAAAAACAGCCGCCATCGCCGAGAATTCGACCGGTTCCCTCCGGCGATATTATGTTTGCCGATGTCTGGCCGGCTTTGTTGACACGAGGTTTAATAATCCTATTCAATTATTTGTTATTCAAAGATAAAAAATATTTGACGGCACCGGCAATACGGCCGATAAAGAATCGCACACGGGCTGGAAAAACGCGTCCGCACGAAAAATTCAATGGCTCTGAATTTTTTTTCCGTTTCGCGTTTATCCTTCTGAAATCGATACCATTGAAACAGGTAGAACCAGATTTTAATTGAAATTGTCGATCGATGCACACGCAACCAGTACACTCCGACCGACAACTACGCTATACGTACACGGTTACTTCGCAGCGATATCCGTAACTGCTCGATCAATTTCCGAAGAATGTCGCGTAGTTTATTTCCGATCCGAATAAAATTCGCACGGCGTCTGTTCCGCGAGCTGTTCTCCACATTTTCCACGTATTTACCGAAATAGAAATTTGCTTAATCCGACGCGATATTTGCGCGGTTGTTTCTGTAAACATTTGAGTTACCAATTCGATTGGTTTTCGTTGCCGATCCGATGTACAGAACGATGCACTTTGACGCTGCTTCCGCATCAAATGATCCCTCGAAAGATGCGGAAAGTAATATTCACTTTAACCTTTTCGTATACATACGCCTTCGAAAAATGACCATTTATATACGAAGAGCGTATATATATGTATACGTTTATACCATATACGTATATACTTTTATTCTATACTTTACATGAGATACTTTGATTAATCAACAAACAGTTGACTATAATATTTAAAATGACTATAAACTTTTATATTTTATAAAGTAAAGTGATATTACTAAATATAATAAATATCATTGTAAAGTTGAGAGAACTGCTTCGTAGCATTCCTTACGTCGACCAGTCAGTAACGCGCTCCGTAGTGAAAGGGTTAAATGCTTCATCCTTTTCGCGCTGTTTATACCGCGCCATATATTGCTCATATGTACGGTGCATTTATTAGCAACGCATCCAGCGTTGTCAGACCTGTCGTTGGATTTCTATCTGTCAGTTCTTTGTATCGAGAAGCGTCTCTAATCTATTTCTTTGTAATTGAAACGGCCCCGACACGCTGCAGCCGCTCGGCTCCACTTTTATTTCAATCTACCCCATTTGTAGAACCCGCCCCCCCACGGTAGACGGTGTATCTCAAACCGACGCGTCACAGAGCACAGCAGCTGTTGTCTTTAAGCCCGCGCGCCTCGATATTTCCGGGGCAATATTTCTGTCTCTCTTTTTGGCGCGTCTCCAGCTTTGACTAACGCCCCGGCATCGAGAACAGCATAATAAAACAATTTGCGCAAGAAACTCAATGAAATATTGTTGTCGCTCGCGAGGCGCCCAGTGGCCGTAGCGACGTCACCAATCCCCCCCTCCCCAAGCTTCAGATCCATTCATCCCCGGGGCGTCCTCTTCTGTTCCGATCTCGTTATTCATTCCTCATCCCCCCCTCTGCCCCCGCCCCCCGCTTCCACTTCATCGTCCGCTTGTTTGTCTGTTTTGTGTCATTGCATTAATGCGCGCGGAGAGCGTCCCCGGAGCGGAAGGAGCGCGTTCGCAAATCAGCTCGAGAAAAATCACACTTTTAAAGAAAGCCCGTCGGTAGGTGGAGGAGGTTCTTTAATGCCCGTAGAGCCGGTAGATACGATATGACAAGGATTTACTGCGCGCGACGGCTGAAAGGGTGAAGCGATACGGACGATGGCTCATGAATGTTGCATGAGTGTTTGGATCGCGGCGCTGCCGGGCATACATGTATCTTGATATCGTACTACGGATTATTAGCATATCGAAAATATTGTTTATACTCGTGTGTGCTCCTCTTTAAACTGATTCCGACGGTGCCTCGTCGTCCTCGTCCTCGTCCTCGTCGTTGTCGTCGTCTCCTTGAACCCCGTCCCGCGACACTTTGAATAACGATGTCACGCCGCTGGATATGCGCCGCGACGTGATTCATTCTTATTCCGAATTGTCCGGGGCATTGTTCGTTCGGCTCCGTTTATTAATGGCTTGCGATTTAGCCGGGGCGCTACATTTGAGATACGGCTGATTGTTTGAGACGCGCGTCGGAAACTGTGTAGACCGACGAATCAAATTTTAGTCGATACTGTATACGAGTATATTCAATCGGATACAAATTTATCCGAATCGTCTTTTATTCGAATGTTGATGAATGTTTATGGATATTCGCACTTTATTGATTCGATATAAATAATATATTCGAATAAAACGTGTTAGAGTATATGTTTGTTCGTAGTTTATTAATTTATTTTTTCCGTATTAATTTTTCGAATTGTTTTAGTAAAGAATTCTTTGAATCGTTCGAATAATTTGAATTAAAAGATTTTGAATTAAAAAAGTTTTGAATTATTCGAATAATTTGAATGAAAAAGTTTTGAATTCAAATTTCTTTGAAAAATTACGAATTATTGGAATAAAAATGTTTTCCAAATATTCGAATAAAGAGTTAAGTGTTACAAATAAATAGCTATAAAATATTCAAATCTTATTGTAATATCAATTATCAACCCTTTATCTTCGAAGCAAATTTTACCGTTCCACAAGTACTTTTCGAACAGTTTCGGAACAATATGCAAACGACGACTCACTTCAAACAGATTATTCTCCGCGGAAATTGGAACACGTTAATGTTCCTTACTACGGCGCTCCACATTATTTTGTTGGAACAGCATACCTCGACGATCCCAATCTTAAGTGGCGCGATATTATAAACGTCGCCCGTAAAGAACGAAGAGAAGCGAACAGCAAGTTACACTCGGGGCGCGAATTGTACTTATGGTTCTAGCTGGAAAATGGGTTGTCACTGAAGTAACGATACGATCTGAGGACAGTTCAGTTGTTCCGTGAACGTTAACTGGTACGTGTCGGACCTTGTTGAGTTGCTATAGCGGCGTTGAAATGGCCCTGGGAGAATGTCCCGGCTTTTCTTGAACATTGATGAGCCGTGTCCGGGGATTTCACGACACGGAGTTTTTCAACGAACTATTGTAACGTTCGTCGCTGGTACATTGTAAAAGTTGTTTATTCAACGGCGAAAAATAAGTGTTCTATTATTTTTAACTCCTTTCCGTATTTTGACGAGTCTGGCTTGTAATAGAGATTTTGTATCAACCCTTTGCACTTCAGGCTATTTTAAGCCTAGATATAAAATAGCTATTTTAACCATCAACGATTTGTTGATGTTTGACAAAGTGTGTCGTATTTATTCGATAGAGCTGTCTCTGCTCTACAAAACTGTGCTAATTGTGTTTTTTTAGTCATTTAATTTTTTATTATTTTTTAGGCTGTAGAGGTACACGTTCGGCGACCGTAATAACAATTCGACCTGTCCGCTTGCAGATGACATGGTTTTGGCGAAAAAAACATTCCTTGACGTTTGCTAGTACGGAAATTAACTTATGCCTTGCTCCTTCTATATAACAGTACGATTTATGAATATGAAATTGAGTCTGGTGAATCATAAAACTGTTACGCTTTTAACAATTTTAACTCGTTTGGGTGCCACATCAATTAACACAAAAAAACCATAATCGTTTGAATTTCTATTTGTAATATAATTCCTTGAACGCATGGTGACTGAGGATGAGAAATGGACCACATACGACAACATTATGAAGGTACCTTTAAAGTGGCAACAAATTATAGAACAAAACGGTGGATATTTGACCTAAATCGGACAATCGGAAACATGTTAAATAAAGTCTTGAAGTTCACGTAAAAATAATGGATTTCATTCTAATATTTTTCCTTTTCCTTCAAAGAAATTATTATTACAGTAGAAAATGTGCTCATTTTTGTAACTATCAATAAAATAGTACTATTTTATTGAATATATTGGAAATAGAAAATAAAACTTCACCCTTTTCTAAATTCTTTGCAGCCGCGTGAAACCGTCGGTTCAGAAAGAAAATTCTATTTTATCACGGTTTTCGTGATTCTAGCCCATAAAACTGTAAATTTGCATAAAAATCTGCGGTCTAGTAATGAACGTTGCCACGTTCCGGCGAATGTGAGACCACCCCTTTGCTCTTTGCTGTCCCAGAAACTTTCAGCTCGTGTTCGAAGTTATCGCGAAGAAGTTTCGATTTTCAGACTCGTTTCATCCGCCGGAATAAAACTCGACGTTGACAAGATCCAATAAAACTGAATACAAATGCCGAGTCAACGGAGACGTTAAATGCTAAACGAATTTCGAAAGTTGAAAAGCAGTTTCTTCGCGAGTGGCGTGAACTTCCCCGTCGGGCTTCAAAGGATGACGTTTCGATAAACTTTTAACGTTATTAGCAATAAATGTTGTGCGTCGGAAGATCAATAGCACCTCGCCGAACTCTCCCAATGAAAGCACAGGCTGCAGGTATTCGAGCACCTGTATAAAATAAGCGACCAACTTTGACGTCGAGTTAAGCTTACTGGCAAATGCTAAAGAGAGGTCGTGTAAAATTTTGTAATCCTCTCACGCAGATTCTTTTCGTTCGATGTTCCATACGATTTGAAATTTTCTGAACGAATATGGGGATCGTTTGGATCAGGGCTCGGAAATAACCTGCACGGAATATGGGGAACGCGGGGGCTACGCCCCTCAGCTCCTATCACAGTTTTCTTTAAATTTGGCGTTTTGCAGACGTGATTTTCGTATCACCTATGAGGTACTATCATTAATGGATTTATGTCAGTCGTATTATCTATAGGATTTGAAAACAATTTTTGATTTAATTGGCAAATATTAAAGTACAGGAAATCATTATTCGCGGTAGAAGACTTTTCACGACTTGTTATATCGTTAAAATCCATGCAAAAATGAATTTTAAACAGGAAGAACTTTAACCCCTCGCCGTATATTGACGAATCTGTCTCGTCATACAGATGTCTATTAATGTCTTGTTCAGCATAAATATTATCCCGTTCTGTTAAACCGGAATAAAATTCTGTCCTCCCCTCATCGTTATTCAACCGTTCAATTAAATCTAGACAAATGCAATAAATATATTTCTCGTTCCTTCGAAAAAATGATTAAAGTAAAGAAACAGCCCATCCTTGTAACTATGAACAAAATAGTACGGCAAGGGGTTAACAATGTCAAAAGCATTTTCTAGAACGTGATATGATAATTCTTAACGGTGCCTCGGTGTCACCGTTCGAAAGGAAAGGATTAAAAATTGGCCCGACGAATTTCGTAACTTCGTCTTCGCGTTGTTTCCCGGCGGGGCGTAGCAGGGGGTGGGGGGTGCATATTTCTTCGCCGCAAATTGGTACAAAGCGGACGGAGGATATTTTTGCGGCCGCCCGTAAATTCTATAACTGGGTTAGTAGTCTTTTACTCTGCCCACAATTACCGCGTCGTTTTGTTTCGTTAGTGCCCAATTTCTGGTTCCAAACAGGGTTATAGAACTCAGACGGCGGAGGGGGAGTGGTGGTGGGGGTGGTGGAGGAGAAAAAAAAGGAGAAGGGTAGGAAAACGAAACGGAACAAGGAAAAAGAGGAAAAGGAAACGAAGAGCGAGCGAGCGAGAAAGAAGGAGAGTGAGAGGGAAAGAGAGAGAGAGAGAGAGAGAGAGAAAGAGAAGGAATATGCAATAGAGTCGACCGGGGATAGTCAACAACGTAAACGTTTCGCGGTGTGTCGAGCAGTTCGTTAAATCCCCGCGCGGGCGCCGGCAAAGAAAATTAACGAGGCCATTTACTTCGAGCTGAAAATGGCAAGGAATACCAAAGGCGCGACGAACGAGCCTTAATTAAATAATCTTTGGCGCGCGCGGTCCGCTCGGACACGGCGCGGCCGCGCGATTCGCGGGGATTCCAATTTAGTCGCCGCGGGCCCCGTTTATGCAGTTTCGCCCCCGGGCCGCGGCGATATGAAAAATCGTATGAAATTAACGCGCACTTCTCTTTCACTTTACGCGCGCGGCGGGGAGAAAAAAAAGAGCCGCGGGTATAATTCATGGTAATTTGGGCTGACCCATTTTTCCAGGCCGGGATTCAAGCCGCGGCCATCTAATATAAGGGCTCGGCCGAAAAAAGAAAAAAAAAGGGGAGAGAGGCGAATAGGCAACCGGGTCGTTCGCCGTTCGACCGAAAATATTAAAAAGGAAAAGAAAGAAAGAAATGGAAAGTATTAGGTTGTCGTATAAGTTTCTTCCGCGCCACGCTACGAGTGACTTTAAGTGGCTGTTTTTATATGAACATGCAGGCTTATCTCTTAGCCGTTTATGGCATCGGTTTCAGTCGTCCCAGAGCTCTTTCAAAGTAGGTTTCACTGGTGACAAAGTCTTTTTTAATATTTTTTCTGCACCGTTCAATATGGAGAACCAAAAGAAGCGTTCGCGGCACGTTATGCTTCATTGCTTTAAAAAAGGCAATAGTGCAAAGGACACTGCAGACAAGATTTGCACCATTTACGGGAGTGGGTACTACGACTAGTAGGACCATCCGCGATTGGTTTAAAAAATTTAGAGCTGGCAATTTCGAGTTGAAAGATGAAGACCGCGGCAGCCGCCCAGCGACGACGGATACGGACATTATCAAGACTGTGCTCACTGAAAATCCGCGATATAGTGTGCGCGAGATAGTGGATGCCACTAATATTCCCAAGACAACGGTACATAATCATTTAATCAAGATGGGACATGCGAATCGATATGAAGTTTGAGCTCCACACCTATTGACGGAAACCGGCCTTATGAACCGCGTCTCTGCGTGCGATTTGCTTCTCCAGCGACACGAAAGGGATCCTTTCTTAAAGAGTTTTGTCACTGGAGACAAGTCTTGGATTTTATACCAAAATGTGCATCGAAAACGAACTTGGTCCAAGGAAAATAGACCTTCAACTGTTGCGAAGCCTGGACTTCATCCGAAGAAGGTTCTTTTGTGCATTTGGTGGGACTGAAAAGGTGTAGTGTACTACGAACTCTTCCTCAAGGTGATACGATCAATGCTGAAAAATATTGCAATCAACTGGATCAATTAAAAAGCCGCCATAGCAGAAAAACAGCCAGAATTGGCGACACCGACGAGGCGTCGTTTTCCATCACGACAACGCAAGACCGCATGTTGCGTTGGCCGTAAGGCAAAAATTATTACAGTTTGATTGGAACGTTCTACCTCATCCTTCTACTTCCCCACACCTTGCTCCATCCGATTATCACTTGTTCCTCTTCTTAAAAAATTCTCTCCGTGGTAAATCTTTCAAATCCATAAGCGAAGTAAAAACGCACCTAGACGAATATTTTGCAAATAAGTTTCAACAATTTTGGAAAGAGGGCATAATGATGCTTTCTTAGAGAAGGTTCGAAGAGAAGATTATTATTTAGAAGAGAATTTATTTAGAAGAGAAGATTATTTAGAAGAGAAGGTTATAGAACAGAACAGTTCATATATAACATAATAAATCCACCTCAAACAACAAATATCGTGTATTCATTTCGCATCAAAAAAGGGAAGAAACTTAGAGGACACCCTAATACGAGAAACGAGAAACGGGGGAATTTGAACAACTGGGGGACCTGTTTACCGGGCGCCGTTCATTATTTCAAGTCTTCGGGCCGCCCGCCGCGGCTTATCGACTTCTGAATGCCGCTTATACGGGAAATCAAATAACGGAAACGAGGAAAGAGAGGCGCGCGCGCGCGCGTCATAGGAGTCGGCCGAACGTTTTAATTTGCATTCATGAGCCATCCCCGGAAAATTCTTAGAAGCCGACCAAGTATTCCAAGTACGTCTCCGGTTATATCCGAGGGAACGAATTCACTTATGACGATCGATGCGTCTACTTCAAAAGTGTACGGACTCGGGGACTGCGGGTCCTCTAATGTAGTCGCCAAGTAGCCAATCCGGATGGAAATTTCGGAAGGGACGCGAAGCATCGTTAATTCCCCTGGACAGAAAACTGCCGCCGCCGCCGCCGCGGAGAAAACGTATTGATCGGCTAAACGAGGGAGATTCGGGCTCGTTTCTTCGCGGACTGTTGACGGCCGCTTCCGACGGGAATCGGTCGAACGCTTTTGCTCCTTGAAAGAGGTCACTGAACACGCTTCGTCTGTCAGCGGGCTGAAACACGCCGGCTGGCGAATTGGCAACCATAAAAATTCCGGGGGATCGAATCGATTTATTTAGGGAAACCGGAGCAGCCTGGGGTTAACATTTATCGTTGCTTGATTACGACTTTTATCTTTGAACGCGCTTCCTACCCCTTTCGCGTTTGCTATGTGCTGTCAAATTTGTTATTGTCTTTGTCCAGTTGTCAGATTTTTTAAGACTCGCGGATTATTGGGATCTTTGTGTTAAGATTAGGTTATTAATATTGTTCGTAACTGCTTAGTGATTTTTACACAATTATGACTAAATTAAATTGAAAACTAGAGAACGGTTTAAGCATTTGGAGATACTGTCACATTATGTCAACTCGTTAAAATTATCTAAATAGGAAATTAATATCTATGTATATTCAAATCAGTACAAGCGATTTTTATTTTGCATATAAACGTATGGTCCATTTAGTATTAGTAAAAAATGATTGAAATCGATACAAGAGGCATTAATCAATATTTAATACATAAAAATCATTTTGTTACTCAGAAATTAATACAATAATTCTGAAGATATGAATCAATATCTAATTTTCCTTTTTAGCTATATAAAATCTCAGAAATGATTATGGTAATATTCAATATGTTGATGGATTTTAAAAATCTATAGCCAATTAATTATTTATGGTCTTAATCAATTTATCTTCTTTAGCAACATAATCGCCTAATATATGATACTTAAAGATAATTAAAAGCTGTGTTCTTGACTCATTGTGAAGAAGAATTACTAGTATCTTTATCGTATCTAATATCTTGATCTTCTTTACACCGTATCTTTTTGAAGCTGATCAATACTCCTCTCAACTGTAGTACCCATAGAAAGGAATGTAATCATTTTCTTTTGAAAAATAATCTGAAGATGAATTCTTAGATTATGTTGCTTGAGAAGAAATTTTTTTTAAAGAAGTAACCATTGATTTTAAATATATACATTAAGCGTCATATGTTAGGCGATCATGTTGCTAAAAAAGATAAATTGACCAAGGCTATAAATAATTAATTGGCCATAGTTTTTTAAAATCCATTAACATATTGAATATTACCACAATTATTTCTGAATTTTTATATTGCTAAAAAGGAAAACTAAATATTGATATCTCAATAGTAGCAAGTAAAGTAAATATCACAGTTGAACTAATTTCTATCGATTTTCTAAAGTTCGACCTGTAAAAATACGTATAGTGATCCCTAGTACAATTACAATAATTACGTCGTTGTACAATGACTTTGTACAACATTACAGAACGCGTGTACCTTTGCTGCAAGGAACATTCGACGATTGCATTGATCGTAAACAGTTGCGTACATAAATGAAAATTCACAAATTTTCATTAGCAGCGGTTACAACCCCGTGAGAATTTAATTAAAATTCCGTGAGAGAAATCGTAACACTAATATAGCTTACACGTGGCATAACTATTTTCAACACAGTTCTCGAAAAGCAGGGAAAGAAAATTCTCACTTCAACCTTGTTCGAAAGAAATTCTAAATTCGCTTGAAGCAAATTCGCTGTAAATGAATTCGTCTTAAATTAATTTGCTTGAAATAAATTCGCTATAAGTGAGTTCATCTTAAATTAATTTGCTTGAAATAAGTTCACCTTAAATGAATTTATCTTAAATAAATTCACCTTAAATGAATTTAGCTTAAATAAATTCACCTGAAATGAATTTAACTTAAATAAATTCACCT
>NC_135774.1:24384441-24413486 GCF_028453695.1 Augochlora pura | reverse complement strand
TTGGGTTCACCGCGGCTGCGGGCGGGGGCGCGCCTCTCGCGACAATTTTATCCGGTCCAATATGTCCGTCGCTTTATCTTCCCCGTTTAAGGCGCTATATAATTTCCGATATAACACACCGATGAAGCTTGCGCGCACGGGGGCGGCGGCGGCGGCGGCTTGTTTCGCCGTGTATCTCGCGAATCCCCATTTTACGGTCTCTTGACTTAAACCGATTAACCACTGAACTCTCCGGTATAATAGTATCTCATTTCATAAACGTTGTTAAGCGCTCGCTTCAAAATGCTCGCCTGTCCCTTTGCTCGGCCCTCCCCCCCGTGCAAACGGGATTATGGCCGGAGGAAAGGGTCGTGTACCGGGCGGAATGAAAAAAAAAAAGAGAAGGAAAACCAAGGGAGGAAAAAAGGGGGGGAACAGATTGCGGCCGGGTGAAAGATTATCAGGCAACCTTCTAATACGTCGATGAGCACGGCTTGCTCGCTCGCCTCTCCCCGGCCGTATCTCTCCGTTAATTGACCTCCGGCGAAGTGAACTTTAATCCGCTGTTAACACACTGACCGTTGGTATCGTTGCGCCTTTGTCACGTTAGGATACACCACGGCTCACAGTCAGCCCCATAAGTATTCGTACCCTCGTTGGTTATGAGAGAAATTTGTTGGAATCAAGGGACGCGTGTAAGATTTTGCAATAAACTTTTTATTATTGTTACGTATTCACTGCACTCCCTTCCCCGTCTCCTATTCTATATTTTTTTCACATTGCACCATAGATATTACCGTCTATTATTATTGTTATTATTAATATTATTATTATTATTACTACTACTACTATTATCATTATTATTATTATTGTTTTATCACTGTTACTATTTTGTAAGCGATCTCTGAGATGGTCGCCGGTCAGGAGATAAGAGGTCTCTGTTTGGGTGATGAGATGGTTCATCGAGGGGAGGAGACCCTTTTTCGAAGAGAAAGAGTCAGTCGAATAAAGATCTTTGCCAAAGAAGCAGCCCACCTAATTTCTCATCTTGTGTCTTCTACAATTTCATATTAATATCATTATTATTATTAGTAATATTACATTATGTATATACAGGGTGTCCCAAAAATGTCTCGCCTTCGGGAAATGGGGGTAGACTTTTTCCTTAGCGAAAATGCAATCCGCGGCTTCGTTTACGAGTTATTAATGAATAAAGTTGGCCGCGCACGGAGCAGCTGTTGTAGTTGTTGAAGTCGTTGCGTTGTCGTAATCGTTGTCGTTATTATTCTTGTCGCGGGAAGTTGCGAGTTATTAATAATAAACTATTATTGTTATTGTTAATCGAAGTCGCTTATTTGTTGTTTTATTATTATCACGGTGTTTCGTGGGATTTACCTTGAAAATAATCCCCACAAAAGTTTGTTGCAAAATTTTACACGCATCCCTTGGTTTCAACAGATTTCTCTTATAGGCAATAAGGGTACGAATACTTATGAGACTGACTGTATGTTGCTTGGTTTCTTGGTTTACACGAGCGCGGTAGGAAGAAAGCTTCCCGCTTTATTTCTCTTTACTTAGTTAATGGGTTCGCCCGTCTCTGCCGGCTATTAGCCGCCGCTTTCGTTTCCGCGGGCCGATTTTTATTTACGTCGCAACAGGACGCTGCCTCGCTTGTTTGAAAATTCGATTGGAGCGAGAGTCCTCCTAAAAAAAAGTTCGACTGTATTTTTATAGCGTCGCGCGGTAAAAATACAGCGGGAAACAGCGAGGCGCGTGAAAATGACCGAATAACAAGGTGTATGATTAAAAAAAGGCCATGAAACGCATCAATCTTTATATATTTGTAGAGAATAAAATTGTTATTTCTTGTTAACATTTACATAGAGACGAGACGGGCTTTTCTATCGTTTTTCGACAGTTCTCGCACAAAGACTCGCGCAGTCCGGCGACGAAGGATGCGAAAGAAAAACTTCGTCAATCCCGGTGCTACAAAAATTTCGTGCAATTTAGCAAATTCTGTGAAACTTTCTTCCACGGTGCTGGAAAAAAAAAACTGTTGAACGAAACGCGCGGAACGTAGCTGCGAGAGGAGAATTTGAAAGGGCGCCGCGAACGTATTATTCTGAATTTTATTTTTGAAAACGGTATCAACCGGCGACGAATAAAAATTGTTGGCGCGCTCGTGCATGGAACACACCCGCTCTCGTTTACGAATGCTTTGAGGCTCAAGATCGTTTAGTTATTTATTTAGGAAAAGTGCTCGGCAGCGACACCATTGCCCCCCTGGAACAGTATGCTGAAACTTGCGCGCGCGCGCGCGCACGGGCGGGGGGGGGGGGCTGAGAATATTATGTCATTAAAACCCGGGGAGTAAAAGAACACTCGCATTCTTAACAACGCGCTCTGAATACGAGTCAATGCGCTTTTATTTTTTTAAAAGGTGGGGGGGCTTTAAAAAGCCGCGCGCTCGCGAGAGAAACTCTCCTTTACCCGCCGCGGCGGGTTATGCGCGCCACTAAAAGATTTAGCCCGCGTTTCACGTAACTTTTCGAGTTTATGAATTTTCTGAGGAAAGGCGCGATTAAAGCCGCCGCGAGTACGGCTGGCAACTGTTACGCAATGGAACTTGACGTTTATTCGACGGAGATTTAATATACTGGTGTAGTCCATCGAGTTTTACGTTTATAATGCAGCACGTAGTTACGCGATAGTTTTCAATGACTTTATCAGATGTATGAGGCGTTCTTTGCTGGAAAAAAGGCACGATTTCTGTCGCGGGGAAATGGGGCATTTCTCTCGCTTTTAACCCCTTATCGTACTTTGACTGGAATAAACTTCTAATCCCTTGTTATTAATATTTAAGTATTCGAACAAATTTGGACACGGAATAAATGTCAATGTTCTGTCGCTTCTAAGAAATTATATCAAACGAAAAATTCCTAATCGCAGTAACTGTGAAGAAAATGGTACGGCGAGGGGTTGATTGTCACTTGTCTATGACCTCTCGAAATTATTAGATATATATAAATATCACTAGAAATTGGTAAACATGAAGACCAATAAACTAATCGACGCGAGGAGCAAGTGGCATTAATCGTTCGCTTCGGCTAATCATGTTTTTTATTCAGCGTGCAGCTTAGTCAATAATAATTAGAAGTCTGAAATGAAAACAAGACAGAAGTGACTAAAAAGAAGTCATTGGAGAGCGAGACGATGACGTGAGTCAAGAGGCGTTGTTTCTTTACAATCGGTAAGCTGTAATTTTAATTCTTTTTTCAATGTCATCCTTTTACTGTAAAAGAAATAGAGACTCCGTAAATGTCAATAAACATCGTCACTAATTTTTTAAAATTATATTTTATGGTTTTAAAATATCACTGAAATAAAAATGCGCAGTTTTAAGCAATAACCAATTTTAACTTATAATAAATCAACGTGGCACGAAACTATCCACTTTTTACCCCTGAAAATCGAAGAAATAATAAATTATAAATTAGTGCAGTTAATAAGTGAAACTTTTCGAGAAGCATTTATGGTTTACACAGAGCGCGGCATAATTTATTGGACGCTCTAAACCAGAAAGAAGGATCGCGGAACAGCGGTCCAACGTGCGCTGATTTTCTTCTGTAAACAGCAATTACATCCGACAAGCGAGTGGCCTAATATTGACAGAACCGAGACGATTGAACCTTTTTTTCTTCTCGCGGCAGATTTAATGCGACGAACAATCGTAGCGAATCCGGCACTGGACCGAAAGTTTTTGGAATGCCCGGCCAAAGAAACCGGCTATTTCGGGAACACAGCTCAATTTCGAGAAGTTCGACCGTTTGTCGGGAAAGTTTCGTTGCCGCATATTCCCGACTATTTTGCCGGCTTTCGAAAAACAAGCGGCGGTGGCTCCGGGGCAACAAAAATGGCTGACGGAGCACGCGTGCCCGAGTCCACCCCCGATAGCAGAGTTGTCCGTCGGTTCCGGTGCCATCGGCAACGGCAAAAAAACCCCACGGAAATATGGGTACATCACACTTTATCCGGGGAAAGAGAGCGAAACGGATCGTTTATCAATCATCATTTCTTTGGTTCGCGGGGGTCGAGTCGAATGACTCATTGTTAGGGAACGTTGTAGCGGAAGATGAGAAATGGCCAACGTAAGAAAATGCTATACGGAAAAGGATAAACCGGCTCGCGAAACGTCGCGGCAGTTTCCGCAGTTTTCAGGGATCCCCTCCGACTCGGAGAAGCTCTTCTTTCTAAACTATTTTATTGTTCGACTGCCGGGTGATGGATCATTTTTATCTTCCCGGATCGAAATGGAACCGTGGGAATACGTGTTCGACGGGCTCGCAATTTTTGAAATATATCCCGCTACATCCGGCGAACGAGTCCATCGTGGAACTAATAAGTTTCGAGGCTCGCAGACCGTTTCGTGACAACGCAGGAACTGTTCTAAAGTCGAAAAAGTTCACCTCGGTTTACGTCGTCGCGTTTTTGTCTTTTACTTGGAACACGGTAAAATGTTTCTCGCGTCTCGCTGGTATAGAAATTCATACGCGAAATTAACAGAAATTCGCTTCCACGCTGGAATAATTTTAAGCAGTTCAGCATAATAATTGCACTGTTTTGTATTTTGCCGACTCGTTTTGCAATTAACGCATGAAATCCGCGGTAATCCGTATTAAATTTGCAAAGTCCGCAGCTCATTTTTAATTCAGCGTCCGAGTAGTTTCTTCAGGTATTTTTATTCCGATGTTGTAACAATCTATTTGAAGATTTGGGCTTCAACAACGTTTGTCTTTTAAGCATTACTACAGTCCTATATTGTATTTTAAAATAATAATATATATTGTATTTTAAAATAATTAAATATATTCTATTTTAAAATAATGTTTACGTTGACCAATTATTTCTACCATTGCTTAATATTGAAAATTTGCATAGTATGCGAACACTCTGTACTATAATTTCAGGAATGTTTGTTGAAGGAGGATAAGTTGCGATAATCCTGATATCGGAGGGACGTGTGTAATTTATGATAAAAGACGATGATGCAGCGGAGATGACAAAATCTCAAATCTTTACATAGGACTTCCGACATTATACTTAAGCAAACATAACCTTTATTTGCAAAAAATATCACTGTAGACGGCGGAAGCAGCAGCTTTAATATCTGTTCAAACTGAATTACTAATTGCAACAATGTTGGCACCCTTGTATAGCTTAACATAAAGATTAATTACAAAGATTTATAATTCTGTTACAAGAAATTTACGAATCTTATTTTCCTCGTCTCTGTGTTCTCAATTTTATTATTTCATTACTTAATTCGTTCCACAAAAATTCGATATATTTATAAAAATATCGTAATTCATATTTTCGACAGTTTTGCATTTTCAGTCAGATTTTTCCGAATCATCAGATTCTTATTCCGTATCGCCTGTTCCGTTTTTTTTCCAGATCGTCCTCGTTTATCGCAATCTGCGTGAAACTGTTTTATCTGGCGCGCAATGAAAACTAGCTATTTGTAAAATTTATTGGGCCACAGATGTGCTCGCGAATCTGATGAATAGAAACGACGAGCAATGAATAGACGCGCAGTCAAATTCCATGGTGGAACGTTCGTACACGGTCGAAACCAACCTCAATTTTTTGGGGCCGCTCACCAAGCCGCGAACGAATTCGAATCCGAATTTTCGAGTTATATTCCTCCCGTAGAATCGGCAGGTGTTTGCTTTTTTCGGGGACCGTGTTGGGATTATCGCGATAGCGAACTGTTTGTCCGCGCCTCTAACATTGAAACAGGAGGTTAAAGGAACGTTTGTTTACATCTATATACCGCGTTTTTTCGAAACCATTTGTTCGCTGTTACTTCGAGTCAATGCATTACTTATTGTTAGAAATAGGTTAGTTTCTAGTGTATTTAGCTCCATCTAGTTACTTCTTGGTAGCACTGGCCCATGCCGTTGCACAATTGGTATGCGCGTGCGTTGATGAGTTGTAGCGAGTCTTTTGTTCCATAAATGCAATTCTTCTTTCTTCAGCCAGCAGTCGTATCCGTAACACGTGTGATTTGATCTTGTCCCTAATATTAGTATTTCTATTGTGTATAAATAGTCACATTAAGTTCAGACACTTATCCGTGTGTTTAATCTCTTGACGTACCATTTTCTTTACATTTACTGCAACTAAGAACTTTTCGATTGGTTTAATTTCTTCGAAGGGATAGAAGATTAATGTTTATTCCGGATACTTAATAATTTATTACTACTAATATTCATCACAAGTTGAACTCGTCAAAGTACGCTAAGGGATTAACACTAACCCTACCAAGTCGATCAAAATGACCAATTCAACACATTTTCTTATACAATTTTTTAGGTTATAAAGACTTTTGAATGCGAGAGTATTAAATGCATATCACGATTGAAGGATCAATTATAATACAAATGGCAGAAAGTCTAAATAAATTCAGTGTTGCCATTCTTCTAAAGCAAAATACGTAGCCACTGAGTTTAGTGTTAAATCATTGCGATCAAATGTATAATTGGAAATGCGTTCGCTTTAATTTCTCGAGACGTTTTAATTCCTAAACGGGGGCATGAAACAATTATGAAACGCTGTGGCGGGAATTAAATTACTCCGCGGTAACGCACGGGACGTCTGAATTAATAAACTTCTTTTTTAAAGGAACTGCATTTAACAATTCTTAATACCATAGATATTGAAAAATTAAGGAACGCGTTTAAAACAGAGTTATTGTTAAAAATATCAACGGATCGATTGGAATTGTTTTTAGCTATTAACAGGCCTTGTTTACTGTACAATGTTTAAAATAATTTGAGTAATTAAAACGGCAGAAAGGAATAAGAAAAATTACCTCTCTTAACTGCTATATATAAAATAATTAAAGATCGCGAAAATAGCAATTTTCAACAGATGAGCCCGGTTAAAAAAAAATTGTCAAAACGTGACCAGATTTTTCGTCGTTCCGACCGATGTTTGTAGAAATTGTTTTAGCAGTAAACCAGTTCGCCTATTCTATTTTTGATGCAATTTGAAAAAAAGGTATTCCCGTTCGAATGATGTTGACTCCATTCGGCTATTCAATGTAAATATTGTGCTTTAAAAAAAAAAAGAGTCGTTTCATTGGAAACATGAACAGCTATATGAAAACACCTCGAAAAAATTGTTCTCTTTGATTGACACGATACTGCCATATACGCTACAGTTAGGACGAAATCAAAAAAAAAAAAAAAAGAAAAGGAAAAACGATTTTTTCCGCGCGGGTCCTATACTATCGCCTGAATTGGAATCAAAAGGGCGATTAAAAGCAAAAAGATTGCATTGATTGATACGCGAAATTTTGCTTCCGCGAACGCGGAACGATTGTTTTTTTAAAGCCACGCAAAGCTTCCATTTTGCAACTGCCGACTTAGCTCGAGTTGGGATACTAAAAGGATGATTGTTATATAGGTTTACAGTGGATAAATAGGATAAAACAGAAAAGTATAAAAATAATATTTTTGTAAAACTATAGACTAACCCCTTGCACTACGACTCCTTTCACGTTACGTTGATTATAGCCCTTATTTGCGCGCGACACCACTGTGGTGTCGCCGGCCGGCATAGTGTTAATAACGCCAGATAATTTTTGTTTCTTGCTTTGCCTTTATTTACTTTCGTTCCTGTACTCTGATAACAGAAGAATTAAATTTGGTTTCGATCTGAAATAAATTAATAATATTCATATTTTGTAGATGATGCATACAATCTTTATCACGAGTCTGACTCATTATTATAGTTTAAGGGGCTGTTAACTGTAATACTTGCATCTACGTGGAACAATTGACTGGAAAAAACGTCGTCGACATTCTAAATAAAATTCTAAAATAAAATTTAATTTCGAAGTTATTATATTGTATTAAAAGCGAAATTCAACTCTCTCCACTTTGTCAAATTATTTGAAACACGTCAGGAGCATGAAATATCTAATTATCGCACCGACCATTTCGTTTTGGATTGCCAACCTAGCAATCCCAAGAATTCCATACACTGTAACTAATTTATTTAATAAAACAAAAATTGTAATTTCGAGACATTACCAACTATATTTTTCGTCGCTTCTCTTTTTCAGAGCTCAAGCATGGGACACACCGGCGCAGAAATTGACTCCTAAATCAAGACAAACGATACCGTCATCCCGGCGCAGGTGATACAGCGATCAAAACGCTGCGTCGCAATTTTTTCCGCGATCCCCGCATCACCGGCGTCAGTTGGTAGGACCCGTGCCTCGCCCGATTTTAAGCCCAGACTATGGTTTTCTTCAAACAAGGAATAATGCCGTAGGGATGCTTATCGACAAACACCCGTAATAGCCCTAAATTCAGACAAATTGCCGGCGGAGTAGCGCCGGTGGAATCAAAAGGGAAACGTCGGCCAGGCAAATGGCACGGTTTCACCGTCGCGAGAACGTTCCCTACCACTCCGTGGGCGTCGTATATTGCAAAATATTGCGTCCGCCGCCCTCCACCCCCCTTTCGCGAGCGTGTCAGGTGGCGCGAAATTTTTCACCGTCGCAGAAATTGCAGGTGGCCCTTTATCAGCCGGTGCCGTCGACGACGAAGGAGCCGCGTATTTTCGGTTGTCGCCGATCAACTACCACTTGGATCCGCGATACCGGCTATAGAGATCGCGCGGGAACGAGAGAGAGAGACGGCGAAATGGAGCTAGAGAGGAAGTGAGAGAGTGAGTATTGGAATATAGGGTCCTGAATTGTAAAATAACTACGACGTTAATTTGAATTAACTATTTCTTTATTTGAAAAAGGAGATGGAGAGAAAGAACGTCCTGCCTCTACGAATCGTTTTTACCGAAATGAATATTTAGGAGCTTTCGGCCGAATAACGGTGTAGTCATTATTACAACAATGTAATGCAGCCGTTCCTCCGAGCTCCTCACAATGTTTCAAGAACTATTCCACCGCAGTTCTATATGTACTGAGTCGATTCAATCTTACATTGAATGAAATACGTAATATTCTACAGTGAGAAAGTGAGAGAGCGAGAGATCAAGAGAGTGAGAGAGCAGAAGAGTAAGAGAGTGAGAGAGCAAAACAGTAATAGAGCAAGAGAGTAAGAAAGCAAAAGACTAATAGATTAAGAGAGCAAGAGGGTGAGAGAGCAAGAGAGTGAGAGAGCAAAAGAGTAATAGAGCAAGAGAGTAAGAGAGCAAAAGGCTAATAGATTAAGAGAGCAAGAGAGTGAGAGAGCAAAAGAGTGAGAGAGCAAAAGGAAATGCCAAATAGAAAAAGAAAATCGAAGGAGAATAAACGAAATAAAAAAAGATACACAATGAACGAGACAAGAACAAATAAAAAGGAGGCGGGGCTAAAGAGAAAGAACGACAAGAGAGATGGAAATAAAGGGAATAGACAATAAAAGAGAAAAGTCAACGAATGAAAGAGTAACTGCTAGCCAGCAGGGGCGAAGAAGATGGAGCGAAATAAAGAAAAACAAACATCGAATGTGAGAGGGAGAAATAGAAAAAGAGAGACAAAAAGCGGCAGACAGATAAACATCGAAAAAAGGACAAATAGCGTAAGGAAAACGAGCATCGAAATAAAAACAGAAAGAAAAAGAAAGGCGGGAAGCAAAAAAAAACAGTGAGAGACGGAGAAACACCGTCGGAGAGAAATAACGATGGAGAGATAGACAACGAAAAATAGAGTCAATAAAGAAAAGACAGAGAAAAAGAGAGAGAGTGGCGAAAGACAGAAAAATAGATAAAAGACAAAAAAAGAAATAGATAAAAGAAAGAAAGAGAAATAGATAAAAAAAGAAAAAGAAATATATAAAAGAAAGAAAAAGAAATATATAAAAGAAAGAAAAAGAAATATATGAAAGAAAGAAAGAGAAGTAGATAAAAAAGAAAGAGAAATAGATAAAAGAAAGAAAGAGAAAGAGAAGTAATCAGCTAAGAAAAAGCGATAAATACGAGAGAATGAAAGAACGTGGGAGACGAGAAAACAAGACAAAGAGAGAGGTGGAGAGAGAGAGAGGAAGATGGGAAGACGAGAGAAACAGGACGAAATGGAAAGAGACAGAGGGATCGATAGAACAATTTGAGAGGCCGGTGACACCACGCCGGAAACTGACGCCAGTGTCTGCGCGCGGAATTCTGGAAAACTGGCGAGCCGTGGTGGTTCGCGGCGCGGTTTTGTCTCAGAGAGAAGCCACGGATCCGGATGCCGCGAAGAAAAGGGGAGGAAACGAAGTGAGCTTGCAGACAAGCCGACGGAGGTGAAGGGGGGGAGGGAGATAAGACCGGCAACGGGAATAAGGAAATCGAGTGGGAGGGACCGGGGGTTGGCGTGGGTGGCTGGGTTCCCGGGGCCGGACGGGGGCGGGCGAGGCGGCGGAGCGGGTCGGGGCGGAAAGGAGGAAGGAAGAGAACTTACTTAACGTCGCGCGGCAAAATGGAACGGTAACTAATTCCGACTAGACCGGCTGATTTATCGGCTTTTGGTTCTTCATCGCTGCATTTCTGCGTCCTCCCCCGGGTTGCTTATTCGAGTCAGTTCTCCCAAAGTGTTCCAGGACTTTGACAGTGATTTCGTTTCTCCCCCACCACCCCGGGCCCCGATTCTCCCCTTATTTACGAACAATCCCCGCCTTCTCGCCGAGGATCCCCCGGCCGGCGAACAACATCGTTCTCATCGACGCACGATTATTCCCGGAGAGCTCTCCGCGAGCGCGCCAGAACTCTCTTCTTTCCGATTTTTCGTTCCCGGTCTGACCGGCGGCGTCCCTTCTTTCATCAACCTCTGCCGGCGGGGGCTTCCTCCTCCTCCCCCCCCCCCCGTTCCCGCGGCCCGCTCGTTGACAAATATTTTGATTGATATCGTTTTCATCGTTCGATCGCATTTCCATTAGCTGATGAGCTCGCCGGGCGGAGAACGGTTCGCCCGTTCCACGGGAACCAGACACAACGGAAACGGTCCCGGGGTAAAGGGAAGATGGCGCGGAGCAGGTGGAGGAAGTCTCCGGCCCCGGAGGTCGGCGAGGAAAGAAGGAGGGCTTTGTGCTGGGACGGTCGACAAGTTCGAACGATAATGCGTCGGAGCGCGACGGCCGTTAAACGGAAATGAAATATTTAAAAGGGACGTCCGTCGCAGAACGGCACACGGCCGGTGGGCTGCCTCGCGCCGTCGCCCCCGCGTTTACAGGGCCATCGGTCCTCCTGTACATTCGCACCCGGTGAACGCCTATGAAACATTCAGGGGACGCGGCGTTCGCCTTCTTTCCCGCTCCGCGCCATCGAATCGATATCCCTCTGTTACGCGCGGGACGACCGCTCTCTTACACCGACACGGTGCGCTGACCTCCGACGGGCTACCGAAGCTGCTGGGAACATCCATCATCTCGCAAGTCCGTCAGGACAGGAGAGAGCTCGTCTATCAAGGGACCGATTAGCGATGATAAAGATCTCGAAATGAATGGACCACGCCACTCGACCGGCTCATTGTCCTCCGACCGTGCAACCGCCGCCGCTGCCGCCGCCCGCGTTCCGGATCGGCAAATAAACTAACCCCCCCACTGGCCGCCCCTTTCACCCTTCCACGCTCGCCGAATCTTCGGCTAAATACCGCAATTTAAATTTATTAATCGGCCTTCGCTCGACGGAAAGTTGTTTCGCCGTGCCCCATTAGGCTACGGCAACCGCACCCGTCGATATGATGGATTTCCGATATTTTTACTCGATGTTGCCGAGGATTATTCGGAAATTCCGGCCGGAGTTTGTTCGATCGGAACCTCCGGGAGGGCCGAGGGCTCGTTCGGCTCGATACGGTGATTAACACTGGACGTATCGGGCAATAAAAGTGGTTCGTCGCGTCTTGTAAACGTTAGAAGATTGCGTTTATTTTCGCGCGAATTTTTCATGTGTGCTCTAATGAGGAAATTTGTTTAGAAAAGCATCTTTGTAATATCGATGATTTCAGAATAGAAAAATGGTAAGCTGTTTTCACAATTTTTTAACAATTTTGCAAAATACTTATTTTTGAGAAAAATACAAGGCATCTGCTGTTTGATGATAACTTGCTAGATTTTTCATCATTCTGTCTCGAATATATAAATATATAATGCAGACATCAGAGTTGAGCTATTTGGAACCGAATATCGACAAGAATAAATTATGTTTAAAAGTATAAGTTATTTTTTCAGAATGATCAACGTGCGTCGATATTAACAGATCCATGGAGACGAATTAAGCTATGAATCAGACCGAATGAATATTCCTGAAGCCGTCAACGCCTGTAAATCCGATAATTTTTATACATAAATCATTGATGCGCGAGACAGAGAAGATCGTCGACGACATTACCGTGGAACGTGCAATAAATTAATGAAAAAGGAACGGAAGATATTATATATCTACGTCGGCATTTAACGTTAATGCTTTTGATAACGTTAATAACGTTAATAATGTGATACCTGCTCGCGCCACTCTGTCCCATATTATTATAAAAATGGAGTCGCAACGAGAGAGAACAAAATACACTTAAATCAACGATGTAATTGCAAACAACATTAACGGAACACCTGAACGGGAAGGACCCCGGGGAACAGCAGGAGGAGCAAACGGTTCCGCAAGGCGCATTTAAATAAATAATGTTTGTTCGAATCCGGTGTAAAAGCCGTAACACATTAACTCGATTAAAAGTTTACCGGAAACCTGGTCGCGGGATTAAAGCCATACTTTATCTCGGCATTTATTTCGCAAATTAATATCATGCGCGGCTTGATGCCCCGAAGCGGTTATTACGTTCGTGTTTCGCAAGGAATTACTCCGTCGACGACGACAACGACGATAGAGAATGCCGCGGAATAAATACTCTCGATCGCTGCGAATACGTCTTTCCGAGGGATCCGAGAAAAGAAATTCGTCTTTCTTGGGAATCCGGAAAGAATTTTCTTAATTTTTATTACAATGTACTTAAATTAGCCCTTATATTAGTCCTAAGCACTCGAGGGCCACTTGGCTGCGTCATTTTATTTTTAAGATAAATTTTGTTATGTCCTTTATCGATCACAGTAAGTATAGTTTCGTCGACAGTTTTTCTAGAATTATTTTAAACAGTGTGGAATTTATGACTATGTCACCAGAAGCAATTTTACATAAATCGTAGGAGAAGTATATTTATTATAAGATGTAAAATTGCCATTTTATTATGACGTGTATACACTTGGTACGCAGCTAACAGGTTAATATAGTTACGAACTTGACTAAGTCTGTACTTTATTTGTCGCTGAATATATGTAAGCTTTGTGTGCGAGTGAGCTGTGAACGTGCAGGCATGGTAATGAGTCATCAAGAGTCAAAACGACGACGCGGCAATTGAAGAATAAGAATAGAGAGAGAGAGACTGATCAACGGATAAAAGCTTGAAGGAGTATTTCTCTGAGTAGATAGAAAGATTATTGTAAAAGTAGTGTAAGCTATAGATTGTAATTCACTCATTGGTCCAAGATATAACGTAAGACTGGGAAGCATAAGCATTTAATTGCTTCTACTCTTATTTTTAGGTTAGACGAACACGTGTATATACACAAAATCTCTTTAAAATGCAGTCACAAAATCTCTTCAATGATTAAGTACAGACATAATTTACCGAGACAGAATCACCACGATTTCAACAATTCCACAATAAAAAAACAAGAAATCCGTAATTTTGATCGACACGGCGATTCTCAGTGTTAATGTATAGTAGAGGCGGGCGTGTCTCCGCGACAATTCGAACTAAAAATCCGAGTATGGTTGCGGGCGGCGTTCCATCCCCCCCTGGTATATCCGCACAACCGGGAGCAGAAACAACAAGCCTCGAGTTTGCCTCGGTACGACAGATCCATTCCTCACGTCGTGTTCCGGCGCTCCTCTTATTTTTTCTGCCGCTCGTTGAGCAGCAACACGAAACGATCGGTAATCGTGACAGCCGATCCCTCTTCTGGAATTTAACCGGGAAGACGACGTTTTAGAGCTCCCTTCTCCACCGTGCCGCGGTCCGTCTCCCCCCCTCTTCGACCCGTTTCCCGCCCTCCCGGAAACTTCTTTTCGCCACCTACGACCTCGTTTCTCCTTATATCTGTTTCCGTCTCACGGTTACCCGGAGGAGAGCCGATGATTAACGCGTTTTTCCTCGCGCCCGGATCGAATCGAGAAATTCTGCGGCTACCCGGGGAATCCCCGGAATCCGAAGAATCTTCGCTCTTGACCAACGATGAACTTGGCCATTTATCATGCGATTATTGTCGCGCGAAGTTGATGGCCGCCGCCCGCGTCGCCGGCGGGACGAAGAACTTGCCGATTAACTATGACTCAACGGCCATCGTGGAGCGCGCTGAGTGGACAAAACGTAGCCTGTTTTTTAGTTTGACAAGTTGAGCGGTGTCTAAGGATTATGCTCCTGGTGGTGGTTATTTTTTTGGGACTTAATCCTTTGAGCTCGGAGGTGTTTAAATGTTGAATACAAAATGGTTTTATTGAAATGGTATTGTCATTCTATATAGCTCAGAAAATAAATTAATTAACTAATAAAAATTGTCGAATGTTTTATTCGAATTTTATTCAATTATTTTTATTAAATTATTTTTCATATATTATTCACTTTATACTGTATCATTTTTAATTCCAATCAGTTATTTTCTGCATCAATTCCTGGGCGAATAAATTCTTATTGGAATATAATTTTTATCTAGATAAATTTTCATTCGATTTTTTATTTACTGAATAGTGTTGAATAAAATTTTGTTTGTCAGACTTTGTTTTTTGTCCGTACACCCTAATACAATTTTCTTCGACTCTGTTTATGGAGACGAAATTGAGTTACACGGACAACACAATAGTTTTTTTTTTAAATGCAAACAAACTTCAGAATGTACAAATTATGTCATAACAATTTTTAGCGGCGCCTCAGTATATCGCCAGTCGAGCGTAAAGGTTAGTTTTTAATCTCGTTGCACGCTGGAACGAAAAAGTTATTATCGGCCGAGTAACATTACCATTTTGTAAAAATTTCACTGGGAAACGTCGCAACATGGCCATCTATTTTGTAAAACTAATTTACCGTTTTGTTACAAAGTTAATAAAAAAATTCTAATTTCAAGCGATCACCGCCCCCGTAACAGAATTAAAATTGTATCTTAACAATTTCATATTTACATTAACGAAAACGACGTGTTTTTTCTTTTTTAGTTTTATATTCTGAATATTCATCGTTATCCTGATCGTCGAAGTTTCTCAAAGTGCCGGGCAAGTAATTATAAAAAAATCTGCGGGGAAGTTGTGGCCAGCGAATTTTCCGCGAACATTTTGCAAGACAAGTTCGGACATGTTTCAAAGGAATGTTAATGAAACCGAGCCGCAACAAGTTATTAACATAACTTTAAATTGCATATTTAACCCCTTGTCGTTATTTTTTTTACCATTTTCGTTACAATTGCTATGATTAGAATTTTTTTCGATCGCGCTAATTTCTTCGAAGAAATAGGAATTTTATATTTATCGTGTTCTTGTGTCTATTCGAATGTTTAAATATTGCTGACAAGAGAATAAAATTTGATTCCTTCTTGAAGTAACGGATGAATATTCATACCTAATAGCTTATTGCTATAAATCTCCGTCACGAGTCTGACTCGTTTCGAACATCTCGAATGCCCTTCGGCGAAGCAATGGTAGCGTGATTTAATTAGCCGGGAATATACCTGCGACACGAAAGAGTTAATAAACAGCGGAACGGCACTAATATCGGTCCCGAAATTATATCATTTCACCGACTCCGCAAAAAAACCGGTATCAAAGTGCACGGGAATGTTTATGAAGCAGCCGCGACTCCCCGGTCGGAGCTGGTCGACTCCGAACGAAGTTTTCTGCCGGGCGCGCGTCCGCGAAACGAAAAATAAATAATAAAGGCGGAGAGGCCAAATGTTATAGATACGCTCGCAATTTTTCGGTCGGATGAACGGACAAAGAGTTTTTATTTGGCCGGACGGTTACCCCCCCCCCGCCCCCCCCCGTTTGCCGGAGGAATTCGGATTACCGTGCGGAAATATTGAGTCCGTACGGTAATCAAATCGCGGTAACAATTACATCGCGGTACGTCGGCGAATCAAATTTGCTATTCCCTTTTTGAAATTAATGTTTCCCTTGACGGGCATGCGTCAAGGATCCCGACACACGAAAAAAAATACGCAATTTCACGGTTGTTCCGGCGCAATTTTCGGATCGTACCGTTTTTTTTTTTTTTGTCTACGCCGTTGTTTTGTTTGCACTCGGAAATGCTTGCCGTGGATGGAGCGACGTATGAAATAGAAAATCATAGCTGCATTTGTCACGGGTGAAAAAAAAAACACACACAGAGCTGAAATATTATTCCGTCCGGCCGGCACGCGTTACCACCGGTCGAATACCATGTCGATGCTGTTCCGACTCTAAATCGTTTATCGCTCGCGTGCTCTTTACGCGGCGTTACGCATCGAACTTTCACGCCTGCTTTCTTTATGCCTATCGATTTATCGGTTTCATTTTCATTAAGGCACCGGATGCTTATGCAGATAGGAGCTTTATGGGCATTCTCGTACGTATTAAACCGAAGTAAACTATACTCGCGGTATTAACAACCGTGGCGGATTAAAAATAACCACGGACTTCCGTGAACTCGTTCGAGGAAGTAATTTATTAGGATTGCGAACTTTTTACGAGCCATAAACGCGCGGCTGAATTTGAGGCCCGCTCGATGATCGATTCGATGCTCTTATGAGTCCAGTTGGACGAAATTTAAAATTGAACAACAAATTTTCAAACACTCGTAAACATGTTCTCTCTTTAATCATTTTTTCTTTCTTTCTTGAATAATTTCTTTTATCATTTTCTATTATTAAATCTATATACTTTTTAAAATAGTTCCAAGAGGACTCTTCTATTAAAATCGACTTGTTTTCGAACGATATTATAATCTTTGTTTGGATAATTCATTTGAATAAAAAATAAAAATCAAATAAAATAAGAAAAAAATAGAAGAAACAAAATAAAATATTCTATTTAAAAGAATTGTTCTGCAACTCGTTGCGCCATTGAAATCATTCTTCACAATTGATCGACAATGTTACTGTTTCTAATAAAGCAAGAAAAAAACTTGTAAAAATATTAGACGGCTTTTTTGTAGTAATTTTAAAAAGAACCTAACAGATGGCCGACCCTTTATATCATCCTTTGATGTTAAAGCCGACTTCTCCTTAAGTTCGCGTTTCGTTCTCTGGATACGGAATCTTCGTGACTTTTTTATTGCACAGAGTGCAGTCGCGAGCTTCTGCCTTTTTTAGCATATATTCGTGTGTCACTTTATCGCGACCCTCTGTTCCAAGTGACGCCATTATCATTTCATCCTTCTTGCTCGTATCACTGTTTGATATAAATTCACGAGACTCCCGACGTACGTCGTGCGCCGTTAATTTCATATTCCACGAAAACTACGTCCGTTCAACGCTGTTTCTACCTGCACACCTGTTTTCACCAAATTATTTCTAGAACTTTTATAACAGAGGCTGAACAATCGATTGAGAAGGAAGAATAAATAAAATAAAAATTGAGAATGAGAAATGATTAAAAAATGATAAATCTTAAAAATATAAATTCTTTGGCGAATTGAGGGTTTCAACCCTTTGCACTCGAGTGGCGACTCTGCGGCACTGTTAAAATTATTCTAATTTATTTTTACCGATATCGTCAAAGCTTATGAGCAAATGAGCTATGAGCTTATTGCAAAAATTTTACACGCATCCCTTGATTTCAACAGATTTCTCTTACAAGCGAGAAGGGTGCGAATACTTATGGTACTGACTGTAGATATTTTTCGCGAGCGGAACAACGTTGTCTCGCCAAGCAGTTCGCCGGAACAGCAATGGAACGTCACCGCGTTCGAAAAAAGAAAAAGAGAGATGCGCGCACAATGGCTAAATTAACGTCGCCGGAAGACTTTCCTCCGGAACCATTAGAAGAGCCGTGACGCCGAATACGTCCGCCTCGTTGCGATACCCCTCGGGCCGGCCCCATAAATATCCCCTAATAAGCGGAGGCATAATGCATATCGATGCGCGCGCGCTCTCACTGCATAAGCGCAAAATATTGCTGAACACTTAATAGGTGGCGCGCGCCTCCCACACCTCTCTATGCCTTACACCTACGTGTAAGTTCGCCTAATGCTGCAGGAAGATCGCCGATAATTTATTGTTATTTTATCGCGAGGGCAACGATACCAGGGGAGGGTGACGCGTTATCAGAAACGCCGTATTACTATAGCAAGGAATCGATACACTGCACAGTTGTTGCGGTGCGGCAACAATACGATACACACCGGCTACGGAAATGCCTAGCACTATTATTTTAGATATTCGATATTGCATTTATCATGCTGCTGCTGCTGCTGCTGCTCCGAACCCAAAAATCAATGTTTCAGAGAGGTAGTTTGAATGGTCCGCGTTGTATCAACTTCGCATTGAACTGCAAATATTAGCGATATTATACCGAAACGTCGACGTTTTCGCTAAATATAAATGTTCTTCGTTAATACTAGCTTTACGGTCTCCGATTTCTTTGATTTACTATTATTAAGAGGGTTATTTATTTAATATACGCGATAACTATGGAAGGAGAGGGTTAACGATAAAAATCAACTGAAAGTTCTCTTCACACTGTGTTAATTTTGCTCAAACATCTCTTGAATTCTCTCGAGCTAATTTTGTGTCAACCCCTTTCTCCCAAAGCTTTCAAGATTTTCTACAACTGCTTATATAATAAATAATGATTATATAATAAAGTTATACAAATCACATAATTTATCATTTTTATAATTATATAAAATTTTCAGTTGTATTAGTAAATTATATAACTTACATAATTAATCAAACAAGAAGTCAGATTGAATCTAAAGTAACAACGAATCGGAGATCAAAAACGAACCACGAATGCATGAATGAATTCAACCCTTATCGATTTGTATAATAAATCATATCGAATATGACTCGATTTAAATTGGACAGTTCAAATATGAAAAATATTTGTCAGGTTATGTAAAAAATAAACGATTTAGATATCAGTGTTTCCAATAATAAATATTCCGCGATATGTAATTTAATAACTGAACAAAAAATTCATTCTATGTATAAATGTTGCAACGCGGAATGTTAAAAGTAAGATCGCGTTGCGCAACCGGCAGAAATGTGGATACGTGTAGCGCCGCTTTGAAGTATCGGACAGGAAAGTATCAACCCCTCGAACGGGTCGCTGGTCAAGAATTGAAAGAACGTCACACTTGGAACATTCAAAGGTTGGAAACGAAAGATTCGGGGCAGCTGAAACGGCAGGTTTTTCACGGGATTGTTGCATGACTGTTTTGAGAGAATACTGATAAAGCAAGTGATCCGATTGTTCGCGGAATTATATCTCCTCTGACTTTGGCCGCGGAAAGGAAATGAAATCACAGGGAAAAGGTACAATACCGTGGTAATAGTGCGGCACAATAGAAGTAGTTAACAAAGCGAGAAAGACAGTGGCGGATTCAAAACATCCGTTTCTGCTCTAAGGAAATATTTTTCCATAGAAGTGAATCAATTGGGGAATACTGAATCTGTTAAAAAAATAAAATTTTATTGAAAAACCCATACTCAATTTTAGTAATGATTATTAGCCTAAATATTAGTGAGAAAAATATATTATTTAAGTCGTTGACAGCAGGAAGGGTTTAAAAACTTTATTTGTAGATAACGAAGGATGAATTAGAGGTTAGAATGTAATAATATCATAATTATTGCAGCTCTTTTATGCAAGCTGAAATAAAATAAGACAAAAAGCGAATAAAATATTAAGATCAATGTGACTTAATAATATAAATTAATCTAGCAAAAATTAGATTTTCACCACTTGTGCTTTATTAATTATTAAGGCTCGTTTGCAGTTCAATCTCGTATTAATTAATTCGTCGATCCACGATTTTTGTTATGAAAATTTCGTCAAATTTAGAATTTGAATTTACATTCCCCAGTTCATAAACCGCCGCGTTTATTCCCAAGGATACTTTCGATCTTTAAAAGCAAACGTTCTGGTGTTTGAGAAGGTCTTAATGGAATGCAAAGTGCTATGAATACTAAAGCGGTGCACAATATGGTCACCAAATACGCTTTAACAGTTCCCCCCTTTTTTTTTAAATTCGTGACCATACACACTTCGACGTTTCACTCAAAATTGAATGACTCGAACAAACGAAGCAGATATATCTCTTTCCAAAAAAAAAGGACACGGCACGGTATTTATTAATTTGAAAGAAGAAGCAACCCCGAAACTTTGCTCACCGTTCGGATCGGTTTGTTCCGGATATTTAATCGTTGCTTTCCGTTCTTCGTTTCGCGGCGATCGACGAACCGATCTCAGACGAATCTCTATCGGCGCGACTTTGTTACGCGATTTTCCGCGACCGAACGTAACTACGGCAATGCAAATAGAACCATAGGCGTACGCGCGCAATCAAACGAGAGAGATCTAAATTTACATTGAAATTGATTTCGAAAAGCCGTTGTTTACAAAGGATGGAAAAACCGATTTCGAAAACAAGTCCTCCGTGTGTGTGTGTGTGTGTGCGACGACAATGTAATGTTTGGATTGCGCGAGCTTGCACAAAGATCCCACAAAGCTTTAGAACGCACGGTTTAGCGGGAAAGGTCGCCGGCAATTTATTCGGTCCATAGGATCGGAGAGTTCAAAAGTTTTTCATAAAATTGGCTTTCAATTTCCTGTGTCCGAGCATTTTCTTTCCCAAAAACAAATAAACCGTTTCGCCGATCGATCGTCCCGCTGTTACTAACTAATACTTTCGGAACCGTCGAAGTCAGGCGCGCATACTTTCCGCGCGCGTACGGTCCAGTTCACGGAAATAATCAGCAGTAGATCTTTATCATTCGTGGATCGTCCGTTTCTTCGTGCTTCTGTTGCTAGCAATATTGTCGACGCTTTTTAATACGTAATTTCATTTATGTATCTTTTGAAACGTTCTCTCACAGTCCTCTTTTTACGACGCAAAAAATAATTTATGGACTTTGTGAAATTAACATTTTTAAAAATATAAGCTCCTTAAATAAACATTCTTTCAACTAAACATTGTTCGAGTACTGTTCTTTAGAGGATGTTTTGCATATTACATGGACCATTATATTTATAATTACAATTTTCCAAGATATTTTACCCGGGTATTTTTGTAAGTCCAGGAGAACATTTATTGATAAATTTTAGTATACCTTGCTTTATTCACACGTTTCGTTATTTATAAAGATGTTTAGAACAGTATAGCGTGTTCCTGTTCAATCTGTCCAACCCGTTTTATTGACAGCTCGCAAAACACCGATCCGAGCTAAACAACATCGTCAGCTACGGCGGAGCATAAAATAATAAAAAAATGTCCTATGATCATAGCTGATCTGTCTCAGCTTCGCAGTAACACCGTCATAAGATTTTAAAACACCATAAGCGGTTTACGCTCGATTAATGATGCCGTCAATTTATAATCTCACGAGTCCCCTGCCGAGCAGACGCGGATCAGTCTTCGTTCCGACGCGAAGAAAAGCCGTCAACGTTTCCACGCGTCTCTCTCGTAATTCGGCCGTTTGTTACACAACAGGACGACACCGAGTCCTTTGCATAATCTAGGAGACAGTGGCGCGCTCGCGCGACGTCCGCTACGCATTAATCAGCTTTCGCAGGACGACGTATCATTAAAGTCACCGCTTCGCGGTTTTCGGTCGATTTAAAATATAAGCGAGCTTATATTTGATCAGCAGCGAACGCCATTCACGCGAACAGTTCCCCCGTCGATGAATGATAGATGAGCTTTTTACTAAAATTTCAATTCACTCCGAATAATAATCACCGGGGATCCTCTTAAGCGAGTCCGCGCGAATCTGCGAGTTTCCAGCCGCGTTGAATCTCGCCGTCGCGTCGAACGAATGGAAAAGTTAACGATCGAAACGTTCGCGCGGCATGCTTTTACGAGACGTATTACTGCAAAGTAATTTGCAAACAGAACGTCCCGCGACACCGCTGCACTGAATGTCTCGCAGACGGCGAGTAAAAGTCGAAATAGTTTAGCACGCGTTTTAACCCTCTATGGGTCGAATTTTTGTTTTAACTCCAAAAAATTGTGGGAATGAAAAATCAGCAATTATAAATCTACATATGCAAATGAGAACAAATGCACTATCTACAGCCTAGTTCCTAATAAAGTCACCAGTCAGTCTAATGCAGAACTCGCCACGTGTAAGAACGTTACCCAAAAAAGAATAAAATAAATTGAGGTTATGCGAGCACGTGTTTTCAATCATCATTGTTCAGCCATCAATTCCTAGTTCTCAGAGATCCCACATTACGAGAACAGAATACCGTGGAAATCCGCCACAGATTAATGCGCCATCTCATGAAAAAAAGTTACAATTATTTTGTAAAATGTCGATAAATTAAAATGCGACCTGAAAGTTACGCGGGCCCCCAGAGGGTTAAAGAGGGGTGAAGGCGATGGAAAACTATTGCGAACGAATCAACTGGACTTGGTATCCCGTGTGCATAAATATAACAGTCGACCGCGCTCCGAACGCTAGCAGTTGGCCGTTCGAAACTCCGCCGAGGGAGGGAGAAAAAAATGGACGAATGCCCGGCGATAACTTTAACGCTAAATATCTCTGGCCGGGCTATCCGCCCCGTGCGCCGAAAACCGCATATTAATAGGCTCGATCCACCGGGCTCTAACACCTTGTAAAACCTCATTAAAAAGTCAACGGTGCGCTTTGCCGCCCCTTCCCCCATCCTCCCCCCTTCCCTGCCCCCTGCTCGGTCTAAATAACTGAGTAACCCATTTTCGGCGGAAAGTCCGCGTTGCTTTACGACAAAGCCCCGTTGAACCCTGACCCCGGCAATGCGTCGACCTAAAAAGGTGAACACACCGGACCCCCGTAAACCTCTACCGAACGGGAATTATAGATAGCGATTCCGGTGTAACTTACAAAGTAGCCGCCGCGTGAATATTTAACCGGTGACTTTCCAAGTCCGCAAATATTTACGAGCCTGGGAAACAACGTCGAGGGTGAGAGATGTTTTCGGCGGAGCGTCGCGGACGCGCGCGCGGGGGGTGGCATCGCGGCACCGAGAATATTTAAGGGATGGAAATAACGGTCTTTGAGCACGGGAAATAATTTCGGGCGGAGCATCTTCGGGGAGTATCGCGGCGGGAAAAATGTGTTGGCGACCGACCGGGGACATCTTTCTCCCGAGTTCGGACGGCTCGCTGTTTCAATATTGATGCCGGGGAAATAACAACAAGGTCGCGACATTAAAATAACCCGCTGTTTTCTCGGCAAATAGGTTGTTACTCTGCCTGAGAAGATTATTTCTTAACTCTCTTACGTTCGACGGAAATGGTTGCGAGAGAGGTCCCAGGAGGATACCTCGATCGTTTTTGACTTTTTACTTTGAAGAACAAATTGTGCTTTATTTATGGTGTTGCATTCTGTAGAAATATAGTAGTACTTTGATTTTGTCATAATTTAGTGAGAAACAACCGTACAAAAATAAGTTAGTAATTAATTGAGAATTCGGAGCTTCTGTTTTCATATTTTATAATGTATTTTTCATAAAGAAAAGATGTTGGAATATTTTTTGATGACTAAATCTATTTGAAGACTGAAGTTTTGTCTTAAAAAAAAAGCCCTAAGACTTGATACATTAATTTTGAAAATCATTCTATTGAGTTTTGAAAAAAAAAAGTGTATACTATCAACAATAATTTCAGAGGCAATTCATTTGCTAGAATTTTCGATCTACCGTAATTTTTAAATCATTCTGGGAGAAAATGAATAACACTCCATCAAAGTAGAAGGTTCAAGCTTCAAAAAAAGCCTAGTCTCATTGTCATACAATATTCACTCACAAAATTACAACAGTTTAGATATCGACAATTTATCGAAGATCACAAATTCGATTTTCGAGTAGAACGAGACTCGTGAACGTTAATCGCTACCGAAGCCAACATTGTTTAACCACGCGAACTATTTAAACGATTACTTGGGCCACCTACGGGGGAATTTCAAATGTTGAACATGTGCCACCCAGCGTGCGCGCATACGTCGTGGAATCTGACGAATAGGGACCGTATGGGATTAAAGTATCTCGGGAGTCACATTACCATTATCCTTCATTAGGCTAATTCTTAATTTCGTTACCGTTCCGCTCGCGTGTTCCTGCGCTGACGTCCCCCCCCTTTTTTTTCATTATTTTCGAAATGTGCAATTAACTCGTTCCGCAGCGGCCGGCGTAAATGCGCGCACATTGCGCGGCCAAATTAAAAGCGCGCGTAAACGCAGGATCATTTTTTTCGAGTTGCTATTATACTTTTAAAAGTGAAACTACGGGGCGCGGGAATTAGTTTTACTTTAACGAAAAAGTTATTCCACCGGTGGCGTACCTTTGTATTCGCGAACTTCCCCGAAGTCGTATGTGTTTCGAACTTCTCTGACTTTTAGTGCCGGGTCGCGGACAATATTTAGATTAACGGACGCGCGGCGCAATTTTTCCTTCTCTTTTTAATCGCTGCGTTTTTTCGCGTGCTTCGAACATTCCGCCGCCGTTTCTTGCAATTAAATCACGTTCGTTGAACAACGCGTTGAAACAGCTTTTATTAGCCCAACGGCAGAGTCAATCTTTTTAACGAGTAAATTCCAATTTCGAGATTTTGAGGAAGAAATTAATTCGAGTAACGATATCTTGCTTTGAATGTTACAGTGCTTTAACCCCTTGGCGTACCATTTTTTTTACAGTCGCTGCGATTTGGAATTTTTCAGTTGGCACAATTTCTTAGAAGGGACATAACATTAACCATTTATGGACGAGAGGCGACTCTTGGTTTTGCTTGACACGACGAGATTTATGTTAAGATAATTTATATATAAATATATTGCATATAATCGTATATACATTATATTTGCGTTATGTACAAATTAAAAAGAAATTTGATAAGAGTATATTGTATACATCTGAGAAAATCGCCTCGTCCTGCTACCTCACTTGGTCGAAAAAGTCGTCGTCCGCTAAGGGTTAATGTTTCTTCCATGCCTGAATCTACCTGTATACTTGAATATTAATATCAAGGGATTAGAATTTTATTCCAATTTTAAAGAACAGAATAACATCCATACCTAGTTATTTATTACAAGTAATTTCCATCACGAGTCGGACTCGTTAAAGTACGGCAAGGGGTTGATCGACGCTGTGCTTAGCTTGTCGGTTTATATAAAATTCGCTTTACACAAGATTCAAGTAAAAAATTGTTGGGTTGCTAATAAACTTCGTTGCGATTGTGATACTTGACTGTACAATGATGTATGCGATATGGCAGGTTTAATTTCGAAGAGAGGCTGGTGCAATTAAAGCAGTTGAAATAATGTAGCAAGACGTAAAAGTGGACAGCAAAGTTAAGTGAATAAGAATTAGCATTTTAATTAGAACACAGAACTGGGATGCTGGGTACAGATACAATCAGATGTATGTGACGACTTCCTAACCCATTGTTGTTTTTCAAGGACTGGAATTAGTTTTTCTCAAGCACTTACGTACGGATCGATTTTTCACGCCGCTAACTTCATGTGAAAACAAATTAAATATTTTAATTACGTAAAGTTTTATATTCATATCTTCATAGAGTGACACTATAATAATGTACATTAAATCCATTATAACTCATTGTATCGAATTATAAATTAATAATTGACAAGACTGACTAACTTTATACGAAAATATAATGTTAAACAGTCGACAATCAATTTTCATATATTTTACACATGGAACCAAATAGTAAATGCACGATTATGGGAATTAAAAATAGGTTAATCATGAATTAGTAATTGACTAGACTGACTAACTTTATACGAAAATATAATGTTAAACAGTCGACAATCAATTTTCATATATTTTACTTGTAATACTAAATAGTAAATGCACGATTATGGGGATTAAAAGTTGGAATTATTCATGAGATAATGGTCGAACTCGTCGTTTATTTTTAATCAAAGTTTACGATGGGAAAAGACCGGGGGTGGACACGAAGTAGAAAACAAAGAACTTTGAAAGAAAGGAGAAAGTTGGGAAAGTGAAACTCTGCGAAAGAAAGAAGAATATGTTAGGAACAGTGGACAGATTTCCGGAGACAGTGGCGTAGGACTGACACGGTACTATTTATCTCTGTGTTACGCGACCAAATATAGTAAATTAAACTTTTGTCAAACTTTAGACTTTAGAATTGTGCAATTGAAATAGAAGCTTGAAATCTATAATTATGAATTATGTATTATTTAAAGCTTTACTAAGGTATTTACTGTGGAATGTTAAAATATCCAATTTGCAATATTAGTTTCAGAATTTATTGTTCTGAAAATTCTAGTTATGATCAGTTTATTATCTATAAATTATAAATAACGTGTAATAAAATATAATAACATAAATAAGTACAAATTATATTATATATTATATAATATATAAATATATAAAAATTACATTGTATATTATATAACATACAAATATATAAAAATTACATTATATTAAATATTATATATATAAAATTCAAAAATTGACTTCCACCATGATACAATTATTTTTCCACCATTTCTACATCCCGCGGATCCTAGTCGCATTAACAATATACCAAAAATTATCGTAAAAATGTCTTTCGAAAGTACGAAAACGCGTCGATTATGTTCCATCATAGGAGAACGCCTCGCGCTTCCACGGTTATTTCAGAAGAACCGAGAGCCCGCTAGTATTCGATAATGGGTTGAAGCCATAAGACGGTAGACTGCAGGAAGTTGAGCCGTGAGAGGCGGGTCAGAGTGACCCGGGGTTCGCCGTGGGGTGGTTAATCACGGTCGGAAAGCGGAGAGAATCGCTCCGCGACCTCCTCTCTCTCTCTCTCTCTTCCTTGGAAGACACGATAATGCTGCCCGTAATAAAATCCAGCGGAAGGGAGGGGAGGGGAGGGGGGAGAACGGCGACAGGAAATCCGACGGGAGAAATTACTCACCGCGGGAAAGTATTAAAACAGGAAACCAAACGCGATGGAGCAAGTTCTCCTCCGTTCCGGTCTGCGCGAGATTAACTCCCCGTCGTCGTTCTTTGTAAATTCCCGGGCAAGAATTCGTCGTGCAGCCCGGCACCGTGCATGGCTTATATTATCTCGTTCCCGTACACTTCGGCTCGTTATACAATACCCTGGCGGTTCGAGGAGCTGCGCGTCGAGGATAAGAGAGAGAAAGCGGGAGAAAGAAATAGAGAGAAATAGAGAAAGAGGAATAGAGAAAGAGGAAGGCGAAGGGAGAGAGAAATATATAGAGAGAAATAGAGAGAGAGAGAGCAAGAGAAAGGGAGAAAGGAATAAAGAGAGAAATAGAGAGAAAGGGAGAGAAAAATATATGGAGAGAAATAGAGAGAGAGCAAGAGAAAGGGAGAGAAAAATATATAGAGAGAAATAGAGAGAGAGAGAGAGAGAGAGAGAGAGAGAGAGAGAGAGAGAGAGAGAGAGAGAGCAAGAGATAGGGAGAAAGAAATAGAGAAAGAGGAAGAAATATATAGAGAGAAATATATAGCGAAATAGAGAAAGAGGAAGAAATATATAGAGAAAAATATATAGAGAGAAATAGAGAGAGGGCAAGAGAAAGGGAGAGAGAAATAGAGAAAGAGGAAGAAATATATAGAGAGAAATAGAGAGAGAGAGAGAGCAAGAGAAAGGGATAGAGAAATAGAAAGAGAAATAGAGAAAGGGAGAGAGAAATATATAGCGAGAAATAGAGATTGAGAAAGGGAAAGAGGGACGACGGAGAGTGGGAACGGCGCGGAACGGGAGGAAGCGAAGAGAGGCGGACGAGTAGGCGGTAGATTCCTCAAAGGAAGGAAAATTGTATACCGCAAATAAAAGAAATAAAACCATCCCCCACCGCCGTCTGACTCCGCTGTAAGGTAATTTGCGAATTTCAAGCTAAAACGTTGCCGGATGCCTGTTGGTGTGTACCGGTGTCGTTTCCGTTGCGTGTACCCGCCGCTCATTATACGAGTCCCGGCGGGGAGATCTCCGCGGTAGAGAAAGCGGATTAAGTGCAGAAATGAGCCCGGCAAATTATTCGTGTATTAAAAAAGATGAGAGCGAAAACAGAGGTAGGGGAGGGGGAGGGGGAGGAGGAAAGAATACGGTAACCCGGCTGGAAAGACACTAATACGTGATTTGCAATTTTGTGAATGTTCGCGGGGGTCGAAATGTTAAGGAACCAGCCACCCCCCCCCTCCCCCCTCGAATAGTTCTACGGTGTGCAACTTGTTGGAAACGTTAAGATAGCAGCCCGTGGAGATGGCTGTGGCAAAGGTTTCGGCCGGGCCAGTCTTGAAACGCGGCTCAGACAACCCCCTCCCTCCCTCACAATCAAGAAAATGACACGGAAAGGTGGAGGGGCCGTTTGAGGAGGCTGCGTATATATACCGTTGAAATGTAAATGCGGCTGAATTGCTGCTTCTTTTGTAGTAGTCCTTGTTGCAAGTAATGAAACTGGCTCTTTGAATCACAGCGTCAGCAACGCGAAATAAAAGGGGGAAGAATTAGGTGAGACGCTTTTGTGTAATGCATACGTAACTAGGGGAACCGAAGGGGGGGTTATGTGGCTCATAAATATTTGATCACGTGTTTGGATGAACATTGAGTCTTTCGTCGCGATTCGAGCAGATTCGAGCTTGCACGTGTTTGTTGTTAGCTGTTTGTTTGTTTTTTAAAAGTAACGTTTGTGGACATCGATTGATAATATGATATTAGATATGCAATTGTGTGGGTTTCGTGAAGAAATTGTTTGAAAAGTTATACTTGCTCGTCTGATGCACTTGGTTTACATTATGGCTGATAAAATTGTCTGACTAATACTTGTCGTTTCTACTTAGAATCGATCCAGACGTTG
>NC_135774.1:24356207-24384341 GCF_028453695.1 Augochlora pura | reverse complement strand
CATTCTCCATGGTGGCGCGTCGCGAGAGCCGATATTCGAGAATACTTTGGCGCGGCGCGGGTGTCTGCTCCACTAGATCTCAATTATTCCCGTAAGCTCGATTCCGTGCACGATCTTTGTCGCCCCGTTCAGTCGAATCGGAGAGCGCAGACGATCCGAGACGCATACATCTTCGACGCGCGCGCGCGGCAAAATTGAAACCAGCCGTGAGAGCATCGAATTTACGTCCGACGATAAATACGGGCGTAGTTCGGCGGGGACGGTGCGCGCGGCCACTTACACGACGGAACAAGCGACCGGCCCGACGCGTCGGCGACCCGCCCCGCCCCCGCGCGACTCTCGCGTTCCTTAAGAGCGGGAATTGCGCGATCGTGCGAATCGGAGAGCCGTCGAACAGCCTGGATTACGCTCTCCCGGGGAATTACCACGTAGCCGGGTCGTCTCGGGAACACGTGCCCGGCACGGGGCCGCACGGCGCCGCCGTGTCATGCGGTTTAGGATGTTTAAATGTCACCGGTCTAATAGACTTACGAACGGCAACGTCACCGTAATACGTACCCGTCGAATCCTGGGGAACCGGCCCCACCGGAGACCCACGATTTTCCCGTCTGTCCGACCACACGTCAAAATGCTTTATGGATACCCTAGATTGGCCCCGCTGGGGCGCTACGCGACCCGCGGTCGAGCTAAATGAAAGACTACCGCCAAAATCAAACAACTTTTGGTACGAATTAGATAACACGATGATATCTTTTTTACTCTGATATTGTAATAGAATGAAGAGAAAATGTAGTGTGAACATTTTTCAACTCTGAGAATTTATATTGAAGTTGATGTATTCAACAAAATTGTGGTCCAACAGTTGTTGACGTGACGATGACCGCTACTGATTTTTAATTTTTTTATGGTATTGTATGGTATAGTATAGTATAAATTATGGTCTAACAGTTGTTGATGTGACGATGATCGTTACAGATTTTTTTTTATAGTATAGTATAGTATAATATAGTAGGTATAGAGTAGTATGGTATAGTATAGTATCTGTAGTATAGTATTGTACAATGTACAGGTATAGTACGATATAGTATAGTATAGCATAATGTAGACAGTATAGTACAGTATAGAATAACATAGCATGTATACTGCAATATTGTATTGTATAATGTAGTCAATATAATACAGTATAGAATAACATAGTGTGTATAGTATAGTATTGTATTATACTGTATAATTCAGTCAGTATAGTACAGTATAGAATAACATAGTATGTATACTATAGTATTGTATTGCATAGTGTAGTCAGTATAGTACAGTATAGAATAACATAGTATCTATAGTAAAGTATTGTATTGTATACTGTAGTAGCTATAGTATAGTATAATACAGTATGTATAACATCATAGGTATAGTATCATCGTATAATCTAGTAGATATAGTACAGTACAGCATAACATAGTATGTACAGTATAGTACCTGAAGTGGTCCCGCTAATTATAAATGGCAGAACGATCGTTTCGCCGCGTGTCCCGGTAAAAGGCGTGTCCCATTGTTAATCGAAACGCGAGCCAGTTATCGCGCGAGTCATTTCGGGAATTTAATTTTAAAAATACCACACTGAACGCCGAGGAGCCGTCAAAGAGCGTGAGCGCGTTAAAGCGAGCACGGTTTTTCAGGTGGTTTAAGGAGCGCGCTGGCAAATGAAACCGGAGAATCGACGCGCCATTCATTTATGACATCCGGCAGAACGACGCGAATCAATGGGTTTCGGATTTAGATCAGAATTGCATTTCGAAAAACGGTCAAAGTGGCAAAGCGGCCAGCCGCCCATCCCCTTTTTCACGTGTGAAACGCGAACTTTGAATTCGACGCTCCTTTTGAAACGTCGCTGTTCGCCGGCTCCGAACCACTGAAATTTGTTTGCGCACGGAAAAGTTTCCCGGCGACCGCTGCGAATGTTTTTCGTTGACACGCGTTGCTGGCCGACGGCGAAAATACTTTCGCGATAGCTTGTTCGTCGGCTATGTTCGATCGGTTACTTACGTGTTTTTCATTTCGTTAAATTATGCGAGAATGATGATGCAAAAGGTTGTCTACTTTATGATTCTTATCAAAATAATGTTTCATTTCTGTTTTTGTATTAATTTCTAATTGAATAGTTTCGTAGAAGAGTGAAAACATTTTTTTGGTTTTATATAAATATTCTCATACAGTAATGTAAATTTATTGGAATTACATTTTTGATTAGAGAAAGATCACATTTTTATAATCTTAGTCGACTTTTCATTCTGATTCTTATATGTAGAAAAACATGAATAAAATTTATATTACAATTAAATAAATTCTGAGTCTATCGAATAAGAGTTCTTAAAAATATTAATCTCAATAAGCAACTAAAAATATTACTCTTATTAATAAAATAAAATTTTCTTTGTCTTTCTATGTTCACTAGACTTTCAGTGTACAATTCGCTATAGTTTAGATAAATTTTGATCAAGACTCTTAGTTTTGTTATTAAATCTAACACTATGTTTCTATGTTCATAATATTATCAAAAGCTACAATATCGTATTCAGAAGAGCTTACAAAGTTGTTTCACGCGAAATCCATTGTTACGAGCTTAAAATTTCTCAAGAGCTAATCGTGACGAACGCCGCGGACGGACAATCAGCTGCAGCGGCACCGTGTAGCAAAATTTCTCCCGACTGATGTTACCAGTGCCAGAAAAACTTGGATTTCCTTTCAGTTCGCCACGACAAAGAGCATCGCGCTGCTTGCAACTCGGCGAAACAGCTCTCGTAGCAGGCCGCAGTGAAGTCGACGCGATAAAAGCAACAGGGCTGCCACACAATCCGTACATTTGCAACATACCGTTTACAACAAAGCAAAAGAAGGTATTACGTCAATAATCTCTGCAGCAGCCCCCCACTACGTTCCACGCAAATAAGCTGGGCAAAATTCTGTGCAACAATGGTGATATGAAAATCAATAGTACAGGGTGTACCATAATTCATGATAGTAATTGAGTTAGTTAGAATATATAACTAGAAATGAGACAAAAATTAAGAGTAACTAAATTGCGTTAGGCTTCCAAGGAAATTAAACAATGAACTAAATTCAACGAAAAATAAACTGGTTATTTCAGTATCCTGCGTTTAATGTATTCAATCGATAGTAAACGAGCCCTGATATTGCATGCAAATACATTACATGCAAAATACATATAATGATCGATTATTAACACATTGTTGACCGGCAATTTTACAACGTTTAAACATGAGCACACGAGTTAACTCGTGACTGATCATCGGTGGGTTAATTAAGCACACGTACACGTCGAGTAACATTCGAAATCGAATTTTCTCGAAAACGAAGCCTCCCTCGCGATTTTATCGTTATTTTAATCGTCAAATTGTTCTCTATTTTATTATGATTATTATTTCCAGCCACGGGATCCGCCCGAACCAATTTGTACAATGAATTATAAAACAGCCTGTACAATGTAAAGCACTTTGAACGCGGTTGTCACGATGGTGTCCTACAGTCAGTCCCATAAGTATTCGTACCCTCATTGCTTATAGGAGAAATTTGTTGAAATTAACAGTGCCTTGTTATTAAATTAAAATTGCCTTACAAGCAATGAGGTTACGAATAGTTACGGGACTGACTGTATTTCGCAAGCCATAATATTTATAGGGTCCGTCGCACGAAGTCTATCGTAGACCCTGGTCGCGGGCCGACCGCATCCATTCTGGGTCATGAATGAAAACAGTTTCCAGGATTATGTCATGGGTCCTCTATTTACACAGGCCGATCGACTTTCGTCCGGCCTGGAAAAGGGAAAGAGACAAAGCGAGAAAGGGGTGCAAGAGCGGGGCGGGGGACATAGGGCGAGCGAGAGTTAAGGAATAATGGCGGAGCGGAGGTTGGACAAAAGGGCGATGGGCAACGAGACGATCGAAAATTCAGGCCTCGTCCGGCGAAATTCCGCGCGACTCTGTGTCCTCGAGTGACGGGGGGATCGTTCGCAATGCCTGAACGAACAGGCATAGGGAGGCCAATTGATCTTGATCCGCGCACGCTCCGCCGGTTATCCTCTATGGCTCGTAAACGCGTCTTTTAAGACGGTGCTTTGGCACACGTGCTCTTTCACGGGGATCGGTTATTCACGGTGGCGCATCATCGCCTGTTTTCCACCCGGACTTTTTTTCTCCAGCAGCCAGTTTCTCGCCGAGTCCGCATACGCGGCGCTCGAACCTTATTCCGGCTCTGCGTTGGCAAACCCTTTCGTTCCTGGTTTAAAATGAGGTAGAAGTACCTGTTATGGAACGCTGTTTAGGAGGTATACGATTATCATTAATTTTATTACAACTGATAAGTGTTACTGTTGAGTAATTATACTGATGTTTGGCAGATTGATTTTTTTAGATAATTTTATGAACTTTGGAATATTTGTTTAATGTGATTGAAAAATAATGGGAATAAAATAGTGAAGAACTGTCGTGCGCTTATTATGGAACAGCGTTATCGCGACTTTTTGTATTATGCTCATTAAAATTACTATATTTCAACAACGAAAAATCGTATATTAATTTATAAATGGTCGCTGTAAAGAGGAGGTTTCCTGCGTTAATATCATTATAGAAAGAATTCTAAAAAAAATTAATAAAACCCCTTACATGCGTAGGATGTCAAAAAATTTTGGTGCAATAGGGTATAGTAACATTTTTGTCTCACATTCGAGTATAAAAGAATCTCGAAATAAAATTGAAACAGGGGTTAAAAAGTAGAGATTCTGCTCTTTAAAATAAGTAAAGAGTCATCTCTGTACGATTTTTCTGAACGAAGTCATAGTAATTCAAACGTTAGCAGTTTTTTGATCGTCCGTTAATTCTTCTCGTGTCTATTAACACTGGGTTCAGCTGACAAAATGGCGCGTCACCAATATTTGAATTTACGATTAAAATTCTAATATAATATATTATATTAGAATAACTATAGATATATTAGAATATATTATATATTAGAATAACTATAGATATATTAGAATATATTATATATTAGAATAATAAGAGTAATTTTATTTACATTAGAATAACTTAGAATAACTATATTATATTCTAATATAATATATTATATTAGAATAACTCTTCTCATTACTTTCATAAACCAATATAAAACAGCTGCTCCTATCGCTCCGCGAATCTATCGACAACACGCTATCAGAATTCCAAGGAATTCCTAAACAAGTCAATTCCGGGCGCGACTACCTTAACGAGAGGGGCGGAATAGGGCCGCGGATAAGGGCGAAACGATGGAGCCCGGGTAAAAAGTTTTCGACGTCTCTCCGCTCGCCTCTCCCTCCCCCCCCCCCCCGACGATCCACGCCATTTTTCTGTAACTTTCCCGGCCGATTCTTCGCTAAAGTCCTCTACATACCCGCGTATCCTCCCCGTATGAAACGCTCGGGTAACTCGACGAAGAGATTGACCCGCACTCCGATTTCGATTCGAGCGGAGCAACCCTCTCTCCCGAACTCCGCTCTCTTCCGCTTTAGCCGGCGAGGTGGTTCCTATAGAGCACGCGGGCGCTTCGTCCGCCGTCTGTTTCTTCCGACGTCGATTCCCTCGGCGATCCTCCATCCCATAGACTTATTTTGCCGCCGCAAAAGGAGAAAGTCCGCCGACGGGCGAAGGGGTGGTGAATATCGCTCGGTGGTGGGGGGGCTACGCGCGCGAGTCGATCGCAGAAATGAGAAAATATCAATCCGCGCGGGGGACGCGACATAATCCGGTTCTCTATCAAGTTGTTCCATGGTTGGTCGGTTACAGCCGCGATTCAGAGTTCGTTGATGTATCGGAATGCAGGGTGAAAAATGCCAAAAGAAACGTAAGAAAGCTGCGCGAGAATTTATGGGATCCAACGCGACGAGAATGCACGGCGAATTGTATGATCGCTGCATTATGGGGCAGAATGTAGAAGGGATGACAAATATTTTCTGATTGGTGTTATATTATTTATGTCCAACTTTTTGATTTTTTAGCATTAGGTTTCACGTGTGTATTGTTATGAGCTTGGGTATATTTTTTAACATTTATATTCGCCAATATAATTGTGAAATTCGCTGACTGACTGTGCAAGCGTCTAACCTATAACTCATGAAAAATGGATAATGAAAAGATAAATATTCAATGTGCATTCTCTGATAAAAATTAATTCGAATAAATATTCTAGTGAAATATACAATTCATTGGAGCTCAATATAGAATTAAAACAATTTAACTACCCCAATAGTATCTAATTTTAGCTGACTCTTTCATCCATGAAAAATAATTATACTAATTATACTACTAAATTTTACCAAATATCTCTCAAATATTACGAATATTAAAAATATCATCTTACAAAATTTAAATAAATACCTATTACTTTAATATTATCATCATTCACAAGAAACCAAAGTTAAATATTTCAAAACAAAATTTCCCACATTACCAAATTATTGTCCCTTAACCAACACCAATTTTATCCAAATTACAATTTAACAAAAATCGTTTTTTCGATCTCGTCCCACTGCGAGCTGATGTTTATGCATTCGCAGGGGTCGCAGGAATTTGGAAAAATTGCACAGATGCCGCAGCGGACCGCGGAAGTTGGCTCCTCTGTGTCGCAGAGGGTCCCTTTTCTAGGCTACTCAATTAGATTAATTCCGTCAAGTTTGTTTGCGGAAACGTAAATTCGCTGTGTTGGTTATTAGACTGCGGAAGTTTGCGCGGCCGCGGACGGTGTGAATGTAAAGTGCCCCCCGCTGAAGGCTTTACGTGGACGGATACTTTTTTAGTTGGCGTTGAGAGTTAATTAGCGGTGGGAAACAGTTGAATATATAATAAATACGGTAGTTTGTCTCGGGGCTTTTTTGATTGCGTTCGCTGCAAATCCGCGGAGCGTTCGTTCTCTTCGGCTTCACTTTATATTGAAAATTATTTTCCGACAAAGAGAACGAAATAATAAACCGAAATTACTTTTAATTCTAGAACATATTATATACTAATCGTAAATTACATGAATCATATTTCTTTTTGTTAATATCAGATTTTAGCTTTCCGTTACAGGAAATAATCCTTTTAATAATAAGAAACTGTAAAGAATTAATGCTTGCTGTTGCAAAAGTAATTTCGGTTTTAGAAACAGATATATAAGCAAAAATGAAATTATTTTTGCAACAGCATAATAGATAGATTATTTAGCCTTTTTGTTATCTAAGTAAAAGTGTCTCGTTAATAACAACGCTACACTATATTGTATCTACGGTATTCAAAGTATGATCACAACGATCCCTAAACAATTAGAAAACACGTTGAGCGTCTTAATCCTTATTCCTTAGGAATCCGGGTAAAAAGTAGCGCGAAGATGATGCCGTTCGCACAAAACGTTACGATCGTTTCATCAAGACACCCGTTGGGAGGCACATGGAGAACGGATAAGAGACGAGGTTAGTGGATACTGAAATTACAATCCCGGAGAGCGACGGCTGCCAAGCGGATGTATAGAAACTCCCTGTCGTACAGCCCGAGATGCGCCGCAGCAGTGACGTCGTCGTCGACGTCGTCGTCGTCGTCCCATCTTGAAGTCGATCTATTATATTCGCATCCTCATTGTGGCGAGACAGCTCGCACGTGAAAGCAAGAGGGAGGGGGACGAGAAAACGCGATAAACTTGGTCGCAACAGCACCGTACCCCGGCTAACGAAATGGTTTCGCTGAAAGATAGATTCGAACGGAATCTCATCGTACTCTTCGGGATTCTGTTAACAATAAGCAGCCAGTGACGGTAACAATGCCCTTTCCCAGTCAATAGCCCACCGAGACGCATTACATACAATATATGAAACGGGACAAATTCGGTTCACGGAAAATGGTTTCAGGCAACACACACACACACAGATTCATCGATAGACAAACGAGGAACCGGTGCGTGGAGCGACATGGCCTGGTCTCCGAGAAACTACGGATGCCGTTCGTCGAACAATCCGTCGCGATAAATAATCGGTAGTCTTTCATGATATTTACTCGGTTTGTCCGTGGTACTTCGTGACACGCGAGTCCTTTGTTACGCCGGATACTTTAGAAACTGTCTGGCATTCGCGTTTGAAATGTAAGCGAGTCAATTCGGTGTTATTAGATTGGCGGTAATTGTTACAAAATGGGATCGTATAGAAATTACTTGGTTTCTGTAATAATTTTCTGTAATCATCGATTCTTTTAATATTTCTGTTTAAATCTTGAATTGAAATAATCTCTCGATTTAAACTGTTTTAAATTCTATTTACTTTATATGTTTTATCAAAAATGTGCGAGATCGTAGTACAATTTCTAACATGTTTCGATAATTAAGGTTTCCTGTATGTATATGTGTAAATCAATTCGCGATAACAACACATGTGTTATAACATGTAAAACATACATGGTTCTTTGAAAAGATATTTCGAGCTCTGCAGTTTCAATTATGTATATTAAACAGGCACAATTGTACAGATAAAGTTAAACATGCAAAATTGAGTAGGTCAAATTGAATAGTTAATACGATCGAACTACTACAATTAAATTAGCAAAATAGAACATTTATTACAATTGAATAAGTGAAATTAGATATTTAATATTAAATAGATCAAATTATGTAGATTAAATTTAACAGATAAAATTAAATAGGCACAATTGTACAGATAAAGTTAAATATGCAAAATTGAGTAGGTCAAATTGAATAGTTAATACGATCGAACTACTACAATTAAATTAGCAAAATAGAACATTTATTACAATTGAATAAGTGAAATTAGATATTTAATATTAAATAGATCAAATTATGTAGGTTAAATTGAACAGATAAAATTAAATAGGCAAAATTGAACAGATAAAATTGAGCAGATAAAATTGAACAGGTAAAATAAAACAGATATGATTAAATAACTGAAATTAAACAGGCACAATTAAACACATAAAATCGAACAGATAAATTAATAATCTTCTCAGATTCTCCTTTAACAACATCTCGTTTAATATTTCATTTTAACTATATAAATTCTACCATTATTTAAATCTAACTTTATATTAGTAATACGAACATCAAATGGAAATATAAAAAGCAGCAAAACACTTCCTTTCCTTACTTGTATGTTTCCATTTAGGTACAAAGAGAACGCTGTTCCGTGTAATATTTTTAAACTCGGAATAAGTAGAACAAGTTTCCACGGAAGTAAATGCAACCCGTGGTTCTCTAATATTATGAGTTTGTATTTTATTCCACATGAGTACATATGCTTAGAACGTGTACCGAGAAGGCAGACTCGCGATGTCGAAAGTAACCATAAGCTTCGGAGCTTAGGGACTTTCTGCAATCTTCTCTGGATACGTGGAGCTCAAACACGCGACTGTTGCGCGTCGAACAATGGCCGAGTATTGCTAATGTCACGCGTTATCCGCTGGTAGGATGATCGACCCTAATTAAATTATTTAAAATTTCAAAGTGGATGGAATATTAATTTTTTTAAAAATATAGAACTTGGAACAGTTTGGAATATCTCGGTTATTTGTGAATAATAATTCAATGATATTTGAATCTTCGGAGTTTGTTAAGTTGTGTTTGCTAAAAATATACATTTTACTTGTCAAAATAATTTAAAATTTATCGTAATTTAAATAATTTTTTCCTAATCGTGATGTCGATTTTAATAGAAGTGGAATATGTTTGTCATATTTAAAATATATTATACCTTTGTTATACTAAATTATATGCATCATACTCAATTTCACACTTCCAAAATTAAGAGAAATATTTGTTATACAGTATAGACTGGAATTCATAGTATAACAATTTACTAAAGATTCTCTCTGACATCAATAATTTTTGCAATGCGGTATATTTCCTTAAAATTTAAAAATTAACGAATCTCAGAAACGAGTAAAAATCGAATGTTTATCTATCACTGTTCACAAAATGACGCAGCGAACGCAATATTTCCAGAAGCGTTCATAATATCAAATATTGAACCAGGAGGCTTGCCAAAGGGATCGCCGTTTTATTAATAAACATCACCGCGCTTTACGATTGTTCTCAGCAATGACTCGTTGAAATTCTAATTTAATAAATTCAAAGTACATCGAGTCCCGCGACCGTTTCATTTCGTTCGATCGGATTTTGCACGGGGCGGACGATGAATAAACAGCGAACAATAAGGGAAGGTGCCGTCGCTGATAAAAAGAAGGAAAAAAGAATCGTCCGCGATATTAATTCGTTTTAATAACGGACCAGGGGCCCGGCGTGAATCGCGAATCGACGGCTCGCGCGAACGCAGAAACTTCCGTTTAACAAAAGCGTTTATTATCGGGGAGGCATTACAGGTTACTGTCCGTGGCCGGCGGGCTCTCAGATCAATACTTCGGGATTGACCGTGTTTTGTTCACACGTTCGACAGACGTGGGTGTAACGTTCGACAACGCTGCTGTAATTACTCTAAACCAGTGACGGCTAATGAAACCGACGACCCCGTCGCCTGCGCGAATTTTTCTCCCCCCCTCCTCCCCGGACAGCTTCCGGATATGGAGCGGAGCGGATGAATAAGACGGGGCGGAAGAAAAAAGCGCGGGAATCGAAAGAATTGGCGCGGGAGAAGACAGGATAACCGCATTGCACCACTCCTGCCAACCACATCGATCAACAAATCACCTTCTATAAGCGAAGCCCCGAGGACGCTCTCCTCCGAGAATCTCGCCCTCCATCGCACCGTCGCGCCGGCACTGTGTGCTCTTTATTTTTTGGCCGGGGTAACGGCTAATTACGTCCTGTTCTCATTTCACGGGGCCTAGAAGGTTCAGAAATATGGTTCTCGTGGTCGCGCTATTTGTCGTGTTGTTATTCGGATGTGCCGCGATTTTTCAACCCTTTGTGGATGTTGCGGGGATTTGGGTTTGGCGATCGGTTTTAATCGATCGAATATTTATTTCTGATTTTGCAATTTGTATTACTAGGAAGAATCACTTGTCGATGCATTTTTCAAAATGTGATTATTGACGATTTATTACTAGATTATAGGTTAAATAGTCTGCGTAATAAATTCATATATTATTGACATTCCTTGCAATGATGGAAATATTTGTCTTCTGAATTTTGATTTCTGACGACCTATTACTATATTACTGTATTATGGGTCGAACTGTATACTATAGTTACGAGTTGCTCGGGAGGTTATTGCATTTTTAGAAAAATGTTGTTTTAAGATTTCAAAGATACCAAAGAAATGTCAAAAGATTTCATTAAAAAATTCATAAAAATAGAATACTTGATCAATACGATTTCTAAGAATTTTTTATATTAAAAGTCACGCAAAGGTCATAATATTACAAATTGTTACATTCGTCATAGCCTAGATAATCATATAGCAATAATAAAAATATATCATTCCATTTAAAAGAACTTCGATGACCTTGCAGTCCCAAAAACATAACCCTGAAATATTTCTTACCTATCATAATATTTAGAACTCTCAACCAACTAATATTGTCCTCTCATATTTTTTTCTGTAATAATAAATAAGTAAAATATTTTAGATGCTTGACTCTGTATTATTGTCATTCGTTTCAATGATGAAAATGTTTATTTTTAATATCAGACCTGTTGAATAGCGTTTATGGAAGTAATACTTCCCCTTATCTTAAATATCAGCTTTAACATTGTGGCAGATAAAATATATTTTTGGCTTCTCGACAGGGTCTAATTTATTAGTACTTTCAGCGTTCATTGCAAATGATATTTGGAAGTCGATCAACCAGATGGATACAGATTTAGCGCTTCATAAATGTATTATTAATCCTCGTACCCACCTCGCAGGGTTGCACGAAAGTTTCTCGATGAATATTCATCCCTTTATTATATTTTATACAAACGTATCGAACAGTTAAACGAAAGTGAACGAATCGAAGAAAAAGTTCAATTAAAGCGTTCATTCACAAACGTACTAAATTTAATATTTAAGGTTATGTAACTAAATTCAAATATTCTTTAAACTGTGTAACCACCCTCCAATAGTTTTCAAAAATTTATAACTAAAGTCCAATATTTTTCAAAAATTGACCACTAAATGCCAATATTTTTCAAAAATTGATCACTAAATTCCAATATTTTTCAAAAATTGATCACTAAACTCCAATATTTTCCAGAAATTTATCACTGAACTCCAATACTTTTCAAGAAATGCGCAACTAAACTTCGATATTCTTAAAAAAAAATATACAACCGAATTCCAATACTGTTCGAAACGCATAGTCGAATAGAAATACTAGTTCAAAAGAGCATAACTAAATCCCAATATTGGAGCGCGCCGGAGCTACGGAATTTTCGTGCTTGTTCAAGGATACGGGGTCGAAAATGTTTCAGACAGCGAAAGGATATAAAAAAAAAAAAACTGCGCAACTGTTATCTCGAAAAACGCTGAAACAAAGCGGTAGTAAAATTTGACGGTTTATGGTTGCGAGCGTCACTCCTGACAGGGTATTTTACCCGGCCGCCCCCCCCGGAAAAGTTGTAAACCATTTAAATCCAACGCCGATGGAATAATGTTACAAACCATTTTTATGAGGGATCATCTACGGCAGCGGGCGCAGAGCTTCGAAAAGTCATTAATATTTTCTTGTTTGTCGATAATCCTTCGGTCGACGTTTTCGAAAGCTAATGCGCGCGGAAAATATTTATGAGCCGAATCATGCGAGATCTCGTGCAAAGCGCGCGGCGACAGACTCGTTGAATTGCTCCCACGTCATTAAGCATTCCGGTCGCGTTTTTGAAAAAAAAAAAAAAAAAAAAAAAACGAAAGAACAAACTAATAAAGCGCTCAACGGATTAAAGCATACGCGTTTCGTCGGCGCGGTTGATGCACCGTTAAGTAAGTCACATTATTCAGAAACCTAAAAAAGCGTCCGCCCGCCGAAATTCACACTGTAGCGAAAATAATCATCCCCTAACGGCGGGAATATATTTAAAAATTTTCGCGCTACAACTAATGCGTTTACCGGGCCCGCGCCACGTTCCATTAAATAACCTGCAACGCGTTTCGCCCGACGGAACACGAAAAGCTGCGACAGAGAAGAATTCTCGTTAATTCTCATTACGATCTCGCAAAACAACGGGCATAAAATTAATTTGACCTTTCCCGCGTAAAATTCGAAACCGGGGCTCGTCAAAAATATTTCACGCCGGCAGCGAACGCGTTAATTAATTCCGGACTAGCTTCGGCACGAAATATTTCTTGCTGTTGCGCGCGGATAACACTGCGAGATCCGCGACTATACATGTATGCACAACACATGTACAGGGTGTTCCAGTTTTTAAGGTTCAAATTTTGTCCGCTTATTCTACGGCACAAGGTGAAGAAAAAAATGTTATGTAAACATAGGTCGTACGGAGCTTTGTTAAGAAGTTATAACAAAAATGTTCGAGTACGTTAATAATAAAATCCTGCATTAAATAAAATAAATTAAATAAAAATTAAGGGGACTTTGTATAAATTTTAGGTAACAACTTAAAACAATGTAAATTTTTAAGTTTATTATCATATCTTATAATGTCCGTCACTGGTGACTGACGCGGCACTCGACGTGTTTAACCCTCTCAGTACCGGCCAAAAGAGTCTTCATCTGAGCGAAATGTTTAAAATTCGTTCGACGAAGTTTGATAAAGTTTCGGAAAGAGATTGCAAGAATTTTGAAAAGCCTGATAAATCTTTTCAACAGTAATCAACGACGATATATTGTTGTTCGGTACTGAAAGGGTTAAACTGCGGGGTAAACCACGGGATTTCTTCCATTGGCGACGGAATCGCGGGCATCGTTAGCCGGTGTTATCCGTCAACGGTGGACATCGGCATAGCCGACCTGGCCGGTAAGAAGCCGGAACTCGCGAGATTACGCGGCGAAAAAGTATATTATCGAAGAATCCCCGGGTTTCCCCCGGCCCGCGGTCCGCGGATATTATTTCACCGTGAAATAATGTCGGCGGAAGTTCGTTAAAATTGGGGTTACAATTCAATTACCGACACGGTCGCGCGCGGCAGGGCGGCGGGCAGCCGGAGAGGTCGGCCGAAGAACAAAAAATCAAATGAGCAAGAGAGCGACGGCGGCGGCGGCATAAAGCGGGCCACGGGGAAAATCGATAGGGCGTCGCCATTGTGTTGTCCGTGGTCCTCGAGATCGTTTTTTTTTTTTTCGTTGCTCGCTACGAAAACGCACAAATCAAGCGGAAGGATGTTATCAAAACTTCCGTCTGCGTGACAAATTGAATTACTACGGAAGTCTGAGCGTACGAAGGCACGCGCGGATCAACAGAACGGCGAACAAAACATATCCGGGCATCGGGGAGAGCGCGTGCGAGAGGGAGAGAGAGAGAGTGAGAGAGAGAAAGGACGAGCGGGACAGCGGTCGTTGTAAATCCGTCCGAGCGATACGAAAATCTGTCATTTCGCGGACGCCGGAGCACGGGGCTGCATTATACAGGGATTTTTCGACGATCGGCGACGCCGGCGATGGAAAACGCTGGCTGCTCTGTGGGAATATTTATTGGCCGGTGTGTTCTCGAGGAAATCGTCGTCTTGGTCGACGTTCAATAATCGTGTCGTTGATCTACAGTGCAACAGACCTTACGGAGGCGATGAGAAATCGTTACCTTTATCCCACTTTATGGAACGGTGCACGGTTAAATTTACACGCAATTTGTACGATTAACACTTTGCAGTCGTATTAATCTTACATATTACAGATTTTCGTTGAAATAATATGCGAGGTTAAGAAGGAAAGACAAAATTTATTAAGTCTTTTTTAAAGTTTAGATATATGTAATTTTATGAAAAAAATGAAAGAAATAGAAAAATAAATAAATTGCTTTGGTGGTGAAGGGTTAAAGTCAGCCGACTCAGCTCCACTTTTCTACCTTGACTAGATCTAAATAGACAAAATAGGTTATGTCAAAGAATCAATCTGGCAAATAGGTATTTATTTAATACCTGATTATGTATATTAATCGTTAAAGCGACTGAACATATTGTACTAAATATATATTTTATTTTAATAAATATCCAGTCATTATATTACATCAATTTATTTGTTCTTCCAGCGAATTACAAACTACATAGAAACAACAGTCGCTGCAACCATAAAACAAATCATACTATACAAAGAGTTAGCCAAGTCGAACCGAGTTAGTTGAGTCAGTTAATATATTTTCCTCATAATAGAATATAAATATTAAAAAGTTCATAAAAGACAAACTCGATAGAAATGACAAATGCATCTTCGAAGATGTTTCACTTTGTTCCTCGTCGATCTGTAAGTTCTCTGATCAGAATGATTTCTTAGAAAAATCCGACCAATGTGGATCGTCGCTGACGACGTCTCCGACGATGTCTCCGACGAATCGATATGAATTTATGATGTTTTTCTATCGCGCCGACTTGGCAGACCTTTCTTAAGTCTGTCGCAGGATGGCACGTCGTCGCGGAAACATTACGCGGTAATTTATTACGCGCTTGGTTTACAATTGTCGATGACACTGTTGGTGATAGAGAGAAAGAGAGAAAGAGAGAGAGACCGCGATGCCGGTGAATTCGTTCATCGTCGAATTTAACCCTTTGCACTCGAGTGACGACTCTGAGGCACGACTAAAATTATTCTACCATGTTCCAAAATAATTTTTACGCTAAAAAAGCTTAGATATAAAAAATTGTTAACAAACTGTAGTTGCGAGTCACAAGAATTAATTTCAAATGTATAAAATACATGTTGTCACATAATATGGAAATACCATAAGCCAGGTAAATTATTTTAGAAATTAAAAAAATTTATTTATTTATGATTACATCCGTCAAAATTATATTCCGTAAAATTCTGTTACAATTTGATATTTAAATTGTAATTCTGGCGAAAACTAAATTATATTCGTACATTTTAATATACGTAAAATGTTTAGAGGTCGAGACGAAATGAAACAGACAAATGAAAATTATAAATAATTTTAGATGAATTCATAAGTTTCTTCGTCGTCGCTTGGGCAATTAGCAAAGATATCGTCGCAGTTAACCCTTTACCGTACTTTGACGAGTCCGACTCGTGATGGATATTACTAGTAATAAATAATTAAGTATCGATGTTATTTCTATTCTTTAAAATCGGAATAAAATTCTAATCCCCGGTTATTAATACTTAACCCTTTGCACTCGAGTGGCGCCACTGCGGTGCCATTAAAATTGTCGTAACACGTTCCAAAATTGTTTTTAATAGATATTACCAAAGCTTAGATTGAAAACTTGTTAAATGAGTCACAAGACCCAATTTCATATGCTTCAAATAAATATTGTTATATAAAATGAAAACACTAGAAGTCAGAAAAATTATTTCAGATTTAAAGTTGTAATGTCTTCGAGTACAAAAGGTTAAGCATTCTAGTAAATTCAGTCACGGAATAAACATTAATGTTCTGCCCCATCCACGAAATCGTGCCAATCGACAAATTCCTAATCGCGGTGACCGTGGAGTAAATGGTACGTCGAGGGGTTAACTGGTTAAGTAATTCGCAGAAAATGATGTGCAACGGGTTGTACCCGACCGACGGGAAAATGAAACCGTCCAAGGATTCTGCACGATCGAACACAGGCATCGGGTAGATCCTGTTCGTTAGCGGAGCGTGTCCTGGCGCGTTGTATCGGTGGCGCTTGCATAAATTCGATTTGTCTGTTTCGGCGTAACGATCGCGAACGGTCTTGTCGCGTTCCGATTTCCCGGAGCGCGCGCGCGCGGGCGGGCTCGTGCAAGCGTAACCGTGCTAAGCGTGTACAGGACGATGTAAGCGAGATGCACTTCGGATTCCGGCGAATATTTTCGATCGTTTACATCCGCGAATATCAATACTATAAACGGGCTGCTCGGCCCCACTCGGCGAAAACTCGATAAAATCAAAGCGATTTATTTAACGTTTCGCACTCGGAGAATTTTCCCTGAGCAACCGCCGAAACGTCGAACGTATTTATAAGCGAAATAGTAGGCTAACCCCTTAACCCAGCGCACCACAATTTATTTCACGGCTTCGTCGATTGGTTTCCGTTTGTTCCTAATGAATTCCTGTGTCGGACGGGAAATTTATATTTATTACGTGGCGACCCTCTGGCTTGGATATTATTTCTAGGGCGAAGGGAAATATTATAGGATAAAGGGTTAACCAGATCGCCGATTATTGCTGGTTACTGTAACAGTTGCATTTTCTAAAAAGTTACGTTGACGTATATTAATTTAAAAAAGTAAATTAAAAGTATTAATAATCTTGTAAATTGGAATAAAAGATTTGAGAAAAAATATATCTCAAAATATATGAAATTGTAATTGTTAATTTAAATAAGTAAAATAATAGAATTAATAGTCTTGTAAATTGGAATAAAAAGTTTGAGCAAAAGTGTATCTGAAAGTATATTAAATTGTAATTGTTAATTTGAATAGGTAAAATAATAGAATTAATATTCTTGTAAATTGGAATAAAAAGTTCGAGCAAAAGTATATCTGAAAGTATATTAAATAGTAAATCGAAGTACAGGGAATAATGTCTCAAAGGTATACCAATCGATTTATCAAATATCCAGATTTTTCAAAAAAATTGAAAAAGGATCAATTATAAAAATTGTTCATGCAGCATTTATCGCGACATTTTCCACGGGGGCCACTTGAAATCCGTAAACCAATTCGATCTTGCGCGTTGAAAGAGCCTGATCAAAGTGTAACGCGTTTTACAGTGCCCGGGCCCGTATTGCATTATCCCGGCATTAATTTCATTCCGCGTGTTAAATCGCCGGAAAGAAACCGAAATTCCAAAACTCGGGAATAAATTTTGTCACGACTGCGCAACTGCTTCGGCCAATGGTATCCACGGAAACGAGATTACGGTAAACGAAGTTCAGATTAGAGGCGCGCGCGCGGGGTCTCGTTCGCTTTTGAAACTTTTTTTTTTCGGAACGCGAACTAACGAGAGTCGTTTTTAGACAATGCGCCTCGATTAATCCTTTAACCGTGTTCCGGTTACACAAAGGACCGTCGCGCCTGTCTATTTTCATAAATTGCGCCGAGCGAAATTTACATGGCGAAAGTTTTTCCGAGAAGGAATTTACTCCGCACAGTTTCGAAAGTTTCGGGCGACTCGAAGTATCCACCGGTTTGCGCGTGGGGAGTCAAAGTGATATATCACATAATTCATACGGTTATATCATATTTCCAGTTCTGCCATATTTCTCGAAGCGTATTCGTCGCTCGCATACTTTTATGCGGAATATAATTCCTGTTCGTTCCGCGTTAAATAAGTTTAACAATTAATCTTCGTCGTTTAGCTTCAAACTTGCTAAACATTCTTCTTGATATTTGCATAATTATTTGTCTATTTTTGACGATTTATTCTAAGCAATATTAAAAATCGGTACTGTTTGCTACATTACACAAATAAACGTCTCCAGAATTTTAGCCTTTTTATTGGTGGAAAATAATTTTTATTAATTAACACAAGGCGAAGCAGTAGAACAAGATAGCTTGTTAAAAAGCAGGCGTAATCAATGATTATTATGCAGTAAATTAGTTACTGGTTGTCAGAACTGTAAGGATATTTATTTATAGTTCAGTTATATTATATTATAGTTAAGTTATGTTATATTAAAGTTCAGTTCTGTTATGTTATATTAAAGTTCAGTTCTGTTATGTTATATTAAAGTTCAGTTATATTATGTTATAGTTAAGTTATACTATATTAAAGTTCAATTGTATTATATTATAGTTAAGTTATGTGATATTGCAGCTCAGTTATATTATATTATAGTTAAATTATGCTATATTAAAGTTCAGTTTTATCATATTATAGTTAAGTTATGTTATATTAAAGTTAAGTTATACTATACTAAAGTTCAGTTATATTAAATTAAAGTTCAATTGTATTATATTATAATTAAGTTATGTTATATTAAAGTTCAGTTATATTATATTATAGTTAAGTCATGTTATATTAAAGTTCAGTTATATTATATTATAGTTAAGTTACGTTATATTAAAGTTCAGTTATATTACACTAAAGTTGAGTTATACTATATTAAAATCCAGTCACATAATATTAAAAGTAATTTACATTCCATTAAAATTAAGTCCACACCAAAGTCAACGAAGGAGCAGATCGCATATGCGGGATCGTTCGCGAACGTTAAAAGCGAGCCGATACGATTTCTGAAGAACTTTTCAGAACGTCGGTGTTTAAATCAAGAGCCCGGTCGGCCCCGGGAGTTCATGAGTCCTCTCTCGGGAGTCCGTGACATAATTACCAGGCGGTATAGACGCATATGAAGGTAATCAATTTCCAGTTGTATAAACCGAGTGCAATATTGCTCCTGGAAAGTTACATACGGCTGTCCTGCTCAACGGGCCCCGGCCGGAGATAACGTAAATTTATCGTTCGAAAGGAATTTAATATAAGAAAGACGTGTGTTCGTTCAAACCGGCTTCAGAAAGCCCGGAGTCAAATTTCCGCGAACCCACCGACGCGCCGCCGCTTCAAAAATCAAAATTTCCGAAGTTCCCGGAGAACTCGACGCCGTTCAGTTTATCAGGATCGCGATAATCCGGAAAATATTACCGTAATACTAGATAGCGCGAGTTCAATTAATGATAACCAGAGAAATTGTTGGAATATAACCGGGCCAGTTATATAAGAGTATTACAATAGTGTTCGCGAAACTGCGACCCGTTATTCATAACGGTATTTCGCAGGAAATCCGTGCGCGTTGAATCTTATTTAAATGAGAACACTTGGCATGTTTGTAATATATGCATCCACGGGGAAAAAACTCTTTAAGACGTATTTGCATTATTTGGAAAGGCAAATTTCGCCAGGAGAGGGGGGAGCGGAGGGAAATATTAATTAAAAGAGCCTTTGAGGAGTTTAAATTTGCCAAACGGACGGGGGCCGTCTTTACGCTCCGTTGTAATATTAATTAAAGTACACTGTGAGCGACTTTCAAATTTACTAAATGAGAGTGGTCCTCCCATTTGAATATCTCTCTTAAAATGTAATTAACAAAAGATTAAGCTTTGCTCTACACGCCGCGTAAAGAGAGCGCGGAGCGCATCGGCTCCTCCCGTTTAAATTGTTTGTCGTTTCGAGAATGAAACATTTTTGAATATTCTATAGACGTTCTAAAATTAAGGGTTGATTTTTTTAAAAATTCCAATTCGGAAGTGATTTATTATATAATATTTCGTTTGGGTAGCGGATACTCCAAGTGAACAGTAATATATTATAAAAAATTATATATCCATAATTCAATGCGTAAAATTATTTTATAGTGATTTTTATTAATATTTATTACAAAATAAAAATTTCTCAACACCGAGTAATAGGAATGCAATAAGAGTAAATCGTTACTTTAAAAAAAGTGTAACAATATACTATAATATTCTACTAATTTTTGTCATAAATGCATAAAATTCGCAATATGATTATTCAGTTTTTGAAGAAAATATTGAGAAATATTTATTAAAATATCTACGGTCACATAATTGCCAAAAATCGTCGATCATTTCGCAAAATATCTTCCACGATTCCCTAAACGTTTCCTGCCCCAATTTCAAGGGTTGTTTTCACCCCTCGGATCGCCGTAGGTAAATCGAAGCCGCCGGAACATAAAGATTAAGACGGAAACGAGTAGCAACGCTCCCATAAACATCCCCAGAGAATCGATTCCGTGGAAACACCCCACGGAATCGCACTTATTGATAATCGACGGCCGGTGTCCGCGCGTCCGTCTTCGGCGACCGTCAGCAGACGAGAGATCCGAAACGAGTGATTCTTACGGCGATGTTGATCGGGGAAGGAGTCCCCGGTTAAGGAACTCTGGAACTCCGTGAACTTTCCCAATAAAACAGTCGGTGGGATTTTATTTTGCCGGATATTACATCGCGGGCCGAAAGCAGGGATCATATAGCGGCGCGCGCGCTTTTATTTCACGAGTCGAACTGTAATTGAAATGTTTCCACCGTGGCCGGTGGCGTCGGCCGGCATGCTATTTCTCCGGGGATTGATTAAAACCAAATTCTTTTTACAGAATCGGCGGGGATGTAGCGGGCGGTGGTGCGGCGGTAGTGCGGCGAAGCTGCGGCGGTGTCCGAGGGTGCAAACTCATATCAGGGCCGATTGGCCGGGGCGCGGAAAGAACACGAAATTGGTTCGAGCGTTAACGAACGCGATCGGCCGCTAAACGATCTGCCGCGATTCATCGCTGGATCCATCGCTGGATCCGGATCGGTTTGGAGCCTGGCTCGCTCGGATCGACCCGGCTCTCCTACCATCCGTCGCGAGCCCACGTTCGGCCGTGGATGAATGCCGTCGCCGTACGTATGCAGATTCGAAGACACCGCGCGGGGTCTCTATTCGCCGGTAGTGTCTAGGGCCGTGTTTAAACAGAAGAACGCCATCAAACATTCGACTTGGGATGCACGAGGGGATTTCGCGTAACCAAACATACGTACCCCAGACACGTTGAATATATCTGGAGTAGCGGCGGCGACGGCGAGGAGGCCTACCCCGACCGTGGAAACCTCGGGCTGGAACGGGACGGAGAACGGCGAACAAAAGGGGATCGAACACGGCGCGGGTTCGCGGGGGTGAGACAGACAGAGAGAGAGAGAGAGGGGGGTCGGGACACGGGACGACGACAAATTCTGCCAAACACATGAGAGATACTCGGGCTGGCCGTGTGCCAAAGCACCCAGAGCCATTCGTTCGTGCATGTTCGCGCGAACTTGCGAAGACGCAAACTCTCCTCTTCTTATGCTCCAGCGCCAACGACCCACGGCCAGTTATCTGCTGTTTCGTGAGGATCCCGGAGCTCATTGCCGGCGACGAAGACGCCCACCCCCACCCCTCTTCGCTCCGCCGACGGATTTTAAGATACCATTCAGGTCCGCCGTCTAGCTGACGCGAGATTTTATGTCGGTCAACCGGGTTCGACTGACTCGTCTTTAAGGGAGGTCCGAGTTTGACCTTCGCGAAGTTGCCCGTCACTCTGAACCCAAGCCGGTGCTCACTAGAGTTAGGTAATTAACCCGCGTTGATTAATACTTATTTGTCCTTAATATTTTTAATAATAGGACCAGACAATTTTTCTTTCTTTTATCGTTTTCGTGTATTTTTATTTCTAGGGTTTGACAAGAGAAGAATTTATTTGGATGTAGAAGAAATTAATAATGTTCATATTTAGTAGATCACACATAGAATGTTTATCACAAGTCTGATTCGTTATTATAGTGCAAGAGGTTAAATAGATAGCTGTTGCAATCTCTTTGAAAATTGTATTATATATGTTATATTATATTATAATGTATTGCATTGTATTTTGTATAAGACAATTTTACAAAATATATTATTGAATAAAAATTGTCAAAGTATATTTTAACCAGTTTGTACTATGGCGAGTGTACAACTAAAACCTGTATAACTCCGTTGTATGAAACGGAAACGAAATAAAATTGTACATATTTCTATTTTTAATAACTTTAACACATTTACCCCTTGAACTACGACTCCTTTTACGTTGCGTTGAGTAGCACTCATTTGTTCTTAATATTTTCCTTAATAGGACCAGATCATTTTTATTTCTTGTATTGTCTTTATTTACTTCTATTTTTATACTATTATAATAGAAAAATTCAATTTGATTTCGACTTAGATGAAATTAATAATATTCATAATTAGTAGATCATACATAGAATCTTCATCGCAAGTATGGCTCGGTATTATAGTGAAATTGATTAAAGAGAAGGTACATACATGTTCCTAATTTTTTCCAGCACATTTACAGTGGCATTTTTTCTAATTATCTTTATCATAACTGCATAAAATACACCCTACTACCACTTTGTATTCCAATTTCGCAACACAATGACTTCATCCCGTCAAACATCAAAATAACTAAAGGGTGTCCCAAAATTCACGCAAGAAGTAATTTTGATAGAAAACACAGATTTGTGACAAAATATTGAAATATTGAAATATTGCTGAACAATAAAAATGCGTTGTTCTTTTGTGTAGCGCTCCATCTTTAATAACCCTGAACTGTCAGCTGTCATTCTGTATTTTTCTTTTGGTTGGCAACACTTTACCGCACAAATGGCGCAAAATTCAAATCTTGCGTGAATTTTGGGACACCCTTTATAATCAAGTAAATCGAATAAAAATGTCAAGCGTCGCCGATTTTCGTTTGACTTCTTTGAAAAATGGGCCACCGCCATACGGCAGAGTCATCCAAAGAACTCGCTATCCCGACGTCGATCCTCGAAGTCCGTTCCCGCTTACAAGTCACCGTGAGCAATTTGGAAGCGCGGCAGTTTAACGCTACGTGTAATGAGCCGAAACTTCTGTTGGTCTCTCCGACCGGTCTCTGAAAATTTCGGCTGATCGATATACACCCGGGGAACCAGGAGGAGGAAGAGGAAGAGGGTGGGGGAGGGGGCGGTTGGGCTCGCGAAACTTTCCGCGACAAATAATGCAACCTGATTGACGAAAATTTCGGGAACTTTGGCCGGGGCCCGTATTTAAACGGCTGAATAAACGTCGCGCAAGTATTTCGCTTTGGCCGGGCGTCGAACGGGTTATTCAACGCTGATTGGGTTGATTTGCAAGTAATTTTCAGTACCGGGGCGCGCGCGTTTCATTATTCCGATGATAATTACCGGGGCCCTGTCCTCCCTCCTATCGGGCAGAATGGCGATTTTTCACGCGAAAGAGTTTCTGAAACGAGACCCTCGCGTCGCTCTCTGTTGCTTTGTAAAAATGTCTTTTTTATTATTCATTGGAATCATTAATGTGATATTGGATTGTTCGGAGAGTAATTTTATTACTCGAAAGAATTTCATTTTGTGATGGCATTAATAAAGTATTTGATTTAGTATTATATGTGTGATTTAATAGAGAATTTTAAAAAAGTGTCGAAAATATTTGTTTTCTGATTTTTACAGAATTGTTTGATTTTTGCTTGGAATGAAGGCGTTTCGTGCATTGTTACTATAATAAACACTTAAATCGATTATAAAACGCAAAGAGAAACATGGTCAGTTAGGTATTAAACAAAGCAGTGGCTTCGTCAACAAATTCCCAGCACAGATAAATCTTTTGCCGTTCTTAATCCCCATTCCTGTAACTCAACAACCACGATTGTAAATTAAAATCGTCGCCTTCGTTCGCCGAACGAATTGTTTGTTCAAACATGAGGAACGAATCGGGACAAAATCGCGGCCATCTTCGTTCCCCGCGAACGAATCTTCGCCGGGCGTGTGCGTTGAGTAATGGACTGTCCCGTTTCCCGGAAGAAGCGTAATGCAATATTTATTTCCGCGATCGCAGAGTCGTTCGCGGAACATAATGCCTGGGGACGGTTTCGCGTAATTGTCGCATAACCGGGCAACGAAAAATATTTAAGGCGAGGCGATTCCTGCGAAGCTTCGTAGCTGCCGGCCGAGTAACGAATTACTCTTTTTTTCTCTTTTTTTTTTTTTTTTTTTATTTCAATTTCTTTCCGTTCGCTTCGCTCATTCCGCGCTGTTCGTTTTATTCATCGGCGGCTGATTGCAGAGTTTCCAAGCTTACAGAAATCAAGCGGACGACGACCCCATTATTTCTGTCCGGGACAAACGGATTCCGAGCCCGGCGCAAAAAAATTATCGGAGATACCGGACACGCCGTGTAAATAGAACAAGATAAGAACTACATGCAGCGAGTCGAAAAAGTATTCGTACGCCTAATCTTTTTGCAATAACTTTACACAAACAAGTGGTACTCAAACAAAAACTATTTCGATTAATAGTCTACTATGTGCAAATGAAGAATTTTTATTAACGCATAACAAAGAAATAATGCAAGAAATACAAATATTTAACAGCAAAAAAAGTATTCGTACACTTATGAAACACGCCGGAGGAAACGTGATGATATGGGGTTGTATGGCGTTCAGTGGTGTTGGAAACATTACATTTATGGGATAATGAATGCCACAAAGTATATCGAGGTGTTGCGGGACAATTTAGAAGAAAGTGCAGCTAAATTGGACCTGACTGGAAATTACCACTTTCAGCAAGACAACGACCCAAAACATACAGCAATAAAAACACGAGAATGGATACTATACAATGTCCTTAAACAATTAATTACACCACCACAGTCTCGGATATTAATCCAATAGAGAATTTATGACACCTGTTGGATACAGAAGTAAGAAAAAGAGAAATATCTAAGAAATCGGATCTACAAAGAGCAATTTTAAAAGAGTGGCAAAAAATATCACAAGAAACAACTCAAAAACTGGTGGAATCTGTGCCAAGAAGACTGGATGCCATTATTGAAGCTAAAGGAATGCACACAAAATATTAATTGCAATAGAGTACTGCAATAAACAAACTTTCAATTATAACTGAAAGTGTACGAATACTTTCTTGGTTCTCAAATTCTTGTATCTCTTGCATTACTTTCTTGTTATGCGTTATTAGAAATTCTTTATTCGTATAAAGTTATTGCAAAAAGATTGGGTGTACGAATACTTTTCTGACCCACTGTACACAATAAAAGCAATCGTTCGCCTCATCTGCCCGACGGTACATGTTCCGTCGCCGGCGACGGATCTTCGACTGTAGTCGCAATCTTCGCCGCAACCAGAATTCCTTTCGAAATATTCCCGGAGTCTACGAATCCTATCCAGATATTGCAAGGGTCTATGGTCGATACACTTTGAGTTTACCGGCTACGGAATGCTCTTGAGGGAATAAATAGCTCTGCCTGGCGAAATAACACGGTAACTTGTAGCTTCGTCGCGGAATACCGTAATGCGGCGTTCCCGAATAACGGCGTCGCAACAGGGACTACCCTTCATTTATTTAACAATATCTGCATTCTTATTGGTTTATTATTCCTCCGAGCGACGCGATGTTAAATCATCTGGTATCAGCTTAACGCTTGTCAGCTTGACAAATGTCTTCAAGTTTCAGAGCAAAATATGCATTCATTCTGAAGAAAATCCGAGTCCTTGCAATCTTGATTATTTTAACACGAAGCACATGCATTTGTTACTGTCAATTAAAAAATCTATAACGTAAATGTAGAGTAATGTCTCTAAATGAAATATTGAAAAATTTCTTAAATCAATTAGACATTAATAAAATAGAATTATGTATCATATTTAAATAAAAATTCACGATAACAGTATCAGGAATCATATTTTAATTCCTTCTTCTATTTCCGAGATTAGTACAATTTTATGTAAATACGAGTTTAATCAGTCCTAGTATAAAGGGCAAAGCAACTTAATTTCGCCAATTTATTTTACAATAAATACTAAACCATATAAATGCAAATAAAATATTTTCTAGCAACACCCAAACAATACGAATCTCTTGAAGTCACCTCCGCGAAAACAATCGTCCGAAAACACAAAAGACGACAAAGCGCAACAACCACCGCCGAAACCGTACCACGCCCGCCCTCCATTACCAAAACCCGTCCCTTCGTTCGGCCAAGGAATCCTCGGTGAGCCAGCGCCATTTACGCGAGCAGAAGACTAAATGCAAATCAAGTGGGTACGGTTCCCACGTCGGCCGGTAATGTTTTCGAAATTATCCCTGTAAGGGGAACGCGCCGAGGACATCCGGCGCGCTAATAAATCTCCGGAAGAACGGTTCTTGCGTCGCATCGGGGGAGGGACACAGAGGGCGACTCCCCGTCCCTCCCTCCCGGTCCACTCGACTTATAACAGCCTAATTATCGTAATGTTCTCATTATCGTGGCCGACAAAGCCGGCGCGGACGTTAACGTTAATATGCGCGAACGGTTCTCGCGCGTGTATATCAGCCGTTCGCCGTCGGTACACGGCCGCGAGGAGTAATTCGTTAATTGGCGAACGGAGGCGGGCCCGGATAGGGGGGGGCGCGGAGGGCGCGAAGGGCGGTGGGGCCGAGCGGAAGAGGCGTAGCAAAGAAAAACGCGAAGTGAGAAGTGCTCGGAGAAAACGAGCGAATGCGCCGCCAGGGAAAGCACTGGCTGGACGGATGCCGCCGTCATTAGCGCTCGGACAATGTTTCTCCCGTTGCTCCGGGACTCGTATAATGCAACTGGATATATCGCGGACTGAAAGAGACGGATGGGGAGGGAGGGGGGAGAGGATGAGAGAGAGCAAGTCGGTGCTATCAGGGATGAGACGAGATAGAGCAACAACCGTGGCGCCGCCTGTGGCGGAGGGGGAGGGGGAAAGAGGGCCGCGGGAAAAGTAAACGATCGACCGAGGCACTGAGATGGGATGTCTAATTACGCTCGTTTGCTACCCTTCACCCTGGAACGACCCTGCGCCCGGCATCCTTTCTTGCGCCGCTTCTCGTTTTCTCGCGCTTGCCCGCGCGCGCGCGCGCTCGCGCTCGCTCCGGCCATCCCCGCGAGCGCAAAAAAAGGCTTTATTTAGTTTAACGAGAGGCAAAATACTTGAGCGAGTTCGCGACTTACGGGTCTCCGCGGCGCATTTTCCCCGGCTACAAAGGGCGAACGAACAGTCCGCGGGTCCCTTTTTACACCGCATTATCTCTGCCAGCGCCGCGGTATAACCGCGCGCATCTTCGATGCTCGTTATCGAATACTTATCATTCGCGGTATTGTTCCACGTATTTTGACTCGGATTCTTGCGCCGACGCTTCCGCCGCTCGTTGTGCCACGTTCTTTGTGGCCTCGAGTGGAGCGCGCGAGCGGGAACGGTTTCTTCTGGATAATTTGATAGCGCGGGGGAAGTTCTTTTGTAACCGGTGATCCGAATGGAACCGTTAGCGTTGCGTTGTCGAGTGCTGATGCTAGGTTTGCGGATCTCGTCGAAGTGACGGGTCAACCATTTTTTAGTTTGCGAAATTGTGAAGACGCATTTATGAGTCGGTTATTTAATATATGTTACTTAATTCAATTTTTAAGAATTTATTATCAAGAACGTCGACGACATGGAAATGGACATAAACCCCAAATTTCCTTCGTTGTTTTATATTAATTTATAAAAGTAAGAATAAA